>NW_006782914.1:2940573-2941485 GCF_000442215.2 Lipotes vexillifer
AGTTCCCTGCTGATATGAAAGCCCCTTCGAGTAGCTTGTTAGGAGAGAGTGCTTCAATCCTGAGAGGTCATCCAGAGCTGGGTAGGAAAGGCAAAGGGAACGTCTAGCTCAGGGCTGTGAGATCAGACTTGCATCTGCCACAAGAAGCATGTGACTTCGGACAAGTGGGTTATATCTTCCCTAAGCTTTTACTTCTTCATCTTCACAAACAGAGGAATAAAAACCAGTTTACCTGTAAGTAAATTGATAGCTCTAAATGAGTGTAAAACTAGTGGGAGCCTGTCTAGGGGCGGGGTGGAGGTGGTAGCAGCCTTGATGGTGGGTGAGAATTGCCCTTTAAACAACAACAGCTTCATGGTTTGTTGTAATATTCATAGTGGAACTGAGAAAGGAACGCTTGGATATGGTTAGGTCTTCCTTTCATTGAAAAATTGAGCTTCAAGAGACACTCAGAATTCTGTCCAGAAGCCGCTTCTGAAATATTAGTCTGTTTGATTCCCTTATGTCAGACCCAAGGAAGAGAAAATGTTTATTGGCTTGGAGTGTTGAGTTGCTGCGTATTTGGCATTTTTCTCTGAAAAATGACACAGGAAAATAATACATTCTAACTGCTCAACCAGTTAAAGTGGCTGGTGACACCATTATTGTAGTGGAAAGAAAAAAGGTATTTTCATTATGCTATTTATTTCTTAAAAGGAAAGTGTTTTAGCATGTAAAGGAAACCAGTAAAATGGTCTTAGAGTTATGAGTTAGCGCAATCTAATGTCTTACTGAAATATACTGTGTTTTGCAGATGTTGATGAATGTGAGAAAAACCCTTGTGCTGGTGGCGAGTGTATTAATACCCAGGGCTCCTACACCTGTCAGTGCCGACCTGGCTATCAGAGCACCCTCACCCGGACAGAATGCCGA
>NW_006782914.1:2941495-3006034 GCF_000442215.2 Lipotes vexillifer
GTGTGGTCCTAGCTTGGCACGTCGGACATGTATGCTAAGTAAGGAGTTGGCTTTGAAGGAATTCCGTGGAGTCTGAATAACCCTTGTCGGGAGAGGCTAATATGCTCCCATTGCTTTTTTGCACTTAATTCCAGAAACTGTTACTCTGAAGGATAGCATCATAAAATCTGGCAAACATTTAAGTTATTTTAAAAGATGTTTCTGTGCCTGTGGGAATATCTTCTTTTCACTTCCTTTTTTTTTTTTGCCTCATCACTATATTGTCTTAACTTTTAATCTGAGAGCTAGGGAATGGGGTTGTCCTTTGTTGACACAGACACTGAGAAAGGTTTCAGGTGAAATTTTACACAATTAATTGCTTCATGGAAAGGCCTGAAGGATAAGAAGTGCCTGTAAGTTCTTGCTGCTTATTTCGTGTAGTCAGCGGCAGCATCACCTGGGAGCCAGTTGGAAATGCAGCATCTCAGATCCCACTTGAGACCTGCTGAATCAAAATCAGCATTTTAACAAGATCTTCCAGGGACCCTTACGCATGTTAAAGTTTGAGAAGCACTGCTATCAAGTTTCCTCACAAAAATTTCCCTTCAGATTTGCTTATTAATTGACTTATTAAGCCACCCACTATACCTCTTATTGGATGACTTTGATGTACTGAGTTTCTGAGATAGAAATAATTAAGATATGCGCCCCACCTCAGGGGACTCAAATATCTATATCTCTATAAGTTGGGCACAGAATGATCTGTTATAATTGATCAGTAAAGCCAGATAAAAGCAACAGAACTCTGTTGAAATTAAATACAAGGGAAGATAGGGGGGTTTGTATCACTTTAAAAATTTGTCAGCCATTAATGAGTTAATTTTATTTGCCTCTTTTAGCAAACGTTCTTCATATTAGTTGAAGGCATACAGATGTTTTTATTTTTTATTAGTGACTGTTTTCAAAATCTTTGAATTTGGTTCTGTCTTAGGGATTTCTTGCCATCAGTGTATTTTAGTACACTGCTTATAAATGGCAATTTTGAGCAGAAAAACCTGGAGCACAGCATTTCAATCGTTAATATTTCTATTAATGGCCTACTTACTGAATTACGAATATAGTTTGAATTTTTAACTGAGTTTAGAACCTTCTTTATAACTATTGTTTAAAATAATCAGCACGTACAAACAGTATACGAGGCATTTTGCAATCGTGGAAGATAAACCGAAACCAATGTTTCAGAAGACAGCATTACTAAATAAGCAAATAGAAGACATTCTTGAGAGCACTCAGCTGCGGCAGGGGCCAGTCAGTGTAGGTGCATGTTATTGTCATCACTTTGAGACTTATTAGAGTTTATTAGAGACTGAAGATTACCTAAAAGCCTCAAGCACTGTCTTAAGAGCTAGTGCGAAGTTTAGCCCAAGCACAAGAAGTTGATAACGTGATCACATTTGTGGGTAGATGAAAGTTGCCACAGAATGGTCAGAAAGGCTGTATACTTAGCTGAGAAGGACACGAGGAACTGAACAGAGGGGACAGAAGAAACATACAGAAACACGGTAGAGACATTGAATTGCAAGCTTTTCATTTATTTTTGTAAGGCAGCAGGAGCCCGATGGCATTTTCAAATTAGTGAGGAGAGAAAATGCTGAACTCTTTATCCTGTTTATTTTATCCTTGGGCCTCCATAGATTATAGAATTATAAAAAAAAAAAAAAAAAAAAGTAGATTATAAAATCTTAAAAAAAAAAGTCTGCTGAAGAATATGTGGCTTTTACTATTTTTTGGAGTGTGGAGCAGGTCAGATTTTAGTAAGGATTAAGAAATAAATGAGAGAGAAAAAGACTGTAGGTTGTTGGCACAAAGATCAGACAGAAGAAAAGCCCAGACTGCTTCAGCTAGTCCAGTGACTCGTGTGGAAACCACTGCTGGATCTGCCCAGAAAGAAAGTGCGTCTGAGGGTCAACCACAAGACACCGCGCAGACACAGGGTAGACAGAATAACCAGTATGCCATGAATGCACATTCTTGTCGTCCAAAGGATGTTTAGGGCTCTTATACCCAGGCACATGGCCTCAACTCTGCATGGGTAGGTCTGCTCCCATCCAGCTCTGCTCAGTGCCCTGGCCTCTGTCTCCTGGGGAATAAGCCCTGGCAAAGGTTGTATGCTCTGTAGACAAGGTGGTTTGTGTTCATCCTTTTTGATGTTCATCCAGGCATGTAGCCTAGAAACTGAGGGGAATAGATAATCCAGGGTAACTCGTTGTGCACTTTAGGTTAATTACTAATCTTTAAATGAGAGATCAGATGCGGGTTGTTTGAGTTATTGTCATTTTTAACACTTCTATATCACGCTCTGTTGTTTACTTTGGCATAATATTAAACATGAAAGAAAAAAGGGGAAATGCCCCCATAGTACCAATATTTTGTTTGTTAGATAGAATACTCATAAAGTTATAAAAGAGACTAAGAATATATAAACAAATAAAACTGTATTTGGACCAGAACTGTCATAAGGAAGGTAGACATTTCAGAGTCAAATGATTGATGGTTTTCAGATGGAATTAGGTTTTTAAATTGTTTTTTTTTTTTAATGGCATTTCTGTTTAACTGTTCTGATACAGCGAACATCAGATCTGCCTTTTGATCATGTCTTAAAAGACACCAGCCAAAGTTCATTGTAAATAATGATATATACTGGCTCATTGAATTACCTAGGAAAATGGTGTAAAAGAACCTATTTTGTTTACAGAACTGAGATTTAGGGAGTCTTCTTAGAAAGTAAAGTTAAACTGAATGCTATTATGTTGGCATTTTTTTCTTTCATATGTCTTTCAAACTTTTATTAGTAACCCTAAATTTTATATTATTTAATACTGAGTTTATGTTGAAGAATATTATTTAGTAATCAAAACCCAAGACTAAGATCATGAGTTTAGAGATGGTGAGAGGAAGAAATAAAATAATTTAAAATCCCCTAAATAAAGCTATTTCTTCCTTTTTGACTTCGATTTTAGACATTGATGAATGTTTACAGAATGGCCGTATCTGCAATAACGGACGTTGCATCAACACAGATGGCAGTTTCCATTGTGTGTGTAATGCAGGATTTCACGTTACGCGTGATGGGAAGAACTGTGAAGGTAATATAGTGTAATAATAATTACAGTACAATCATGTCATTCCCCTATTCCATTGCAGTTTCAGTATCAAAAGTCTTTAACAAGGCCAAGTCAAACATTGAGTGAAAGGTCAAAGTATCAAATGTATATTCACCTACTGTTATCTGGGAGGATGCCTAACTTTCAACAATATTAGTTCCTTTAATTCACATTTGTGTGAGTCAAATAACATTGTAAATATAGGAGCAGAGCTTGCTATTTAAATATTCCTGGTGATGAAACTTTTGTAGCATAAATCATTACTTCCAAATTTTATACAATCAGAATTTGTACATTAAAAAAAATAGGACACACCTAATCTCATATAGTCTTCAGTCACTTATAATCCTTTTGTTTAAAGTGTCTACGTAGTAATGAAATATTACTAATGAGTATCTGAAAATGTAAAATTTGAGAGAAATGTTGGCGAGAGTCAGCCCTTTATATTGCCTCTTGAATTAATCACCTCACTTTGAATTGGGCTGTTTCATTTTGTCTTTTTCCCTGCCTTTTCTCCCCTAAATTGAAAATGTGACAATTATTGATGAGTTTCCACTTCTTAGACCTTTAGCAAAAAATGAAGAATGCTCCTTATCATCTTTCCCAAAGTCTTCGGGAAAGATCCCAAGAATCTATTCATACATTAAAGGAATTTCAAAATTGTTCTTAGAAACATTTTTGGCAGAATATTATCTCAGTGATTCAATTCAAAGACTTAATGCCAAAATTCTCAGTTGGGATAGAGTCTTGTTTAAAAAAGAAAAAAATCATAAATTACTTCGGTCTGACTAAAGCCTGTAAGTGAAAACACACTGTGTCTAGAAGAGCAAGTGCCTCCTAAGACAGCTGTAATATTAAATAAAATAGCATACTGATGAATTTAAAGAAATATCTGTATGCTCAAGGGATCCTAAAGGTTAGCTGTCATGGCTATACTCTATAGTCAAGTCCTGCATTTTAAAAATACATTTTTCCTATCCCTATTTAAAATTGCTTCAAACTGCAAGCAGTTCTCTGGTTTCTACTTTTTAAAGAATCAAGAAGTAGCCTAAATACATTTCATCATTCTTAGTTTCAATTTTGTTTTTATTTTCGGTATATTAGAAGTAATGTGGATCTGTAAATATAACCATCAGGCTGTTAACACACCTTTCAGTTTGTAAACTGCTGTTCCTAAAAAGAGCCTTGGTAGCTTTTATTGAGTTAAATTTCATATATATATTTATATGAAAAATATATTTATATGAAATTTCATAGATATATATTATGAGTCTAATACATATACATGTGTATATACATATACACATATACGTGCATACACATATTACATATATACATATATGCTTGTATATATACATATACACATGTCCTAAAATAAATTTAGCCCTATAGTTTGCATGCACATGTCAAAAATTGAGAACTTGAGATACGTATTTCATATGGCCACTCTTCTCTTTGTAAGCTATAATTTGGATGAAAATTAACCTTAGACAATAATAACAATAAGTAAAGAAATGTGACGAAACAGAATTATATTGATCCAGGTTGGCTTCCTTTGTAAGCTTACTCATCTGGCCATAAGAAAATATATCCTTTGTATTTTTCAGATATGGATGAATGCAGCATAAGGAATATGTGCCTTAATGGAATGTGTATCAATGAAGATGGCAGTTTTAAATGTATTTGCAAACCTGGATTTCAGCTGGCATCAGATGGGCGTTATTGTAAAGGTTTGTGCTATAAAACTCTAAATCATATTCTTCACCCGTTTTTTTCTCCTCTCTACATTGCTTAGAGCTACCACCTTTCCTTATTGATTCTCCCTATTTAAAGTACCCCTAACTCTGTACTAAGAAACCTGACTGGAACTCCTTCTTAAGTCCAGCCATCCAGAGAGCTATGAGTTATGCCCAGAAGGCTGTTCTTACTTCAGAAAGGGTGTTTGGTGTCTTCTCAAAGGAGCCTGATAGGCTCCATAGCAAATGAATGAGAAGCTGAACTACCATTTGGACTACCAACAGCTGTAAGCATCTTTTTAAATAAGCTGAGTTCTGCCTCTTCCTTACAGTTGAGGAATAATGACAGTTGGCCTCTTGATGGCTGTCATTTGCCACGTCTTACATCTTCACCTGGACAAAATATTGTAGACTCTTATTGCAGTGATCTCATCTTCATAATTTCCTCCAGATAACCTTAAGAAACACAATTTATTTAAGCTTTATCAAATCACAGAAGCAAAAAAGGGAAACAGGATTAAGCAGAAGAAATAAAGGAACCAGGAGCCATTATTTAGCTTTGTAACTTTTGAAATAATCTTATTGCTCCAAGTAGTGAAGCAAAATGAAGATTTTTATTTGTGCTGTTGAGAATTGGGGTCCTGAGAAGAGTTATCAGGAGATAACTGGAGTTATCAAGAGAAGACGTTAAATTTGTGCTTAGTGTCTCTGCCTCATGCGGTCAAGGATGAGTAATTATTGCCCTTGTGTCCAAGATCTGAGCTGCAACCAGACTTCTCAGGGAACTTCATACTCAAAATAGATCCAGGGAATCTGCTAAAATATGACACTCAAAACCATAGTTTCAGATGTAGAAGGTAGAGAGAGCATCAGGCTATTCAAGATGGAGAAGGCAAGAAAAAGTCCTATGGTGCCTCTTCTCTGGGTGCCCTTGTATTAAGTCCTTGTATTAAGTCTTCAGCGTGATGTGTATTTTCTCTAGGCTTAAAAGAGCTTCTAGCCCTTGGTTGTTTACCTACATTCTCTATGACCTTCACATAAATAGCTCTTAATATCATGGAAATCTGCCTTCACAGCAAGAGAAAGGTTTTTTTTTTGTTTTTTTGTTTTTTCCAAATTTGAAGTAGGAAATTGGTTTCCATGCTTTTGAGCTATGTGTTGGGAGGAACTTATAGTTGGGGAGACAAGATTAACGCATGGAAATATTAAGACAGCATACAACAAAGCACCAAATTGTGCAGATTAAGTGCTGTACAAGTGAAAAAGAAAGGGGAAGGGAATGATTGCTGGAATATTTGGAACTAGGCTTCCAAACAAAATAACAGAAGGAAATGTGAAAGTCCCTTTGTGAACAGAACTTTTCTGAGAACACACACTCCTCTCTCTTACCTATGCACAGAGCATGCTAAGATTCACTGTCAGTACCTATAGGCTGCCAGTGACCCAGGCCACAGACTCTTAAGGGTGGCCAATAGATAATGCTGTTGTAACTATTTCAGAAGATATTATGACCTCGTAGGTGAAGCTCGGTTTTGCAACTGTTTGCAATCAGTGAACTAGTATCTTATTGATAAATGGATTGTTCCAGTTATTTGAAAGTGCCTGATGATTAAAAGTCTGCTCTGGCTTAAGAATCAGAGCTAGAGAGAAAGAGAGGGGGAAAATGCTCCATATTCTTGCCTGTGTCGTCTTTATTCTGATGTATAGAGAAGATGGAATACACACACTTGTAGAAAGAATAAAGGAAGAAAAAAGAAAAAAATTTCTTGTATGCTGAATTTCTTTTCCATCGTTTTTCTCTTGATATCATGGGATAAGATTTTCTCTTAGTGCTGAACACTTGACTCTGATCCCACAAAGATGTAACTGTTCAAAGCTGAATGAACAATGCTAATTTAATCGCTGCAGTTAACTAATCTGATGAACAGCCTGGTCTCCCTGATCACTCTCTGAAGGTGGAGGCCACTCTGAGCAACGCCCTCTGGATCTATGTTCCATTGCTGTCCCCAGTAGAAAACCTTTGGATTACGTTTCAGGCTGTAGTCACCACTGTTTTACTGTAGATCTCAATTCGAACAAAAAGATGACCTGAATAACTGAACCAGTTTGAGTTCACATATTTAAATATAACTGCTGTTTTAAAATACAATCTGTACACGGACTCTTGGACCATCTGAATATATTTTGTGCCAAATAACACAGGCTCTGTAAAACGCAGAGGTGTTTCAGTCTCAGTTTGCCTTTTTAAGGTCAGAAGAAAGGAAATACTCACCTACACCAGTTGTATATTATAAAGGAGTTGTTATAAAACGACTTGTTTCTAAGTGTTATATGTTTTCCAAAACACAGTTTTGGTACCATTTCTATTTCCATGTTGGAAATAGAACGTGTTTGGTACCATGTTTGGGGGAAAAATATCTGCTATTATTAGTATGTGCCCAATAAAATCTTTTACCAGGCCTCCCTAAGGATACACATACGATACTATAAAATATTTGTAATGCTTAAGAGAGATTTTTCTTTGCTGGGTTCCAATTGCTTACAGTGCTGTTGTTGGCTAGGAATTGTCATCAGAATCATCTATATTCATTTTCTGTTCCTTTTTTATGGTGTTCCATCCAGGCTTTAGTTCTGTGTCTCCTCATGCCATTCTAATTTTCCCAGAGAGTTAAGGCATGAGTGATACTGGAATGGACACCAGTCTGGGTGCTGGATGCCAAAAGGAGAAGCTTCCTGCCCAGGCCAAAGATGTAGTTTATTATCAAGCTAGATTTCTGACAGTCCTGGAAAAACTGCCATGTGAAACATTACACAAGACCCTTTGTCTTTTAGCTGTCACTTTCCTTCTTCCAATTCTGTTTTTGCCTTTGTGATTCTTACTTTGGATAAAAAAAAAAAAATCTCAGGAGAATGTTATTGAAATAGCTTTCTATGGAAAAGAAATAAACTCAGACAGTTTATCTCTCTCAATTTTTGTTCCTCTTCTCTCAAAGGAAAATGAAATGCATCTCACTGAGCTTTTATTGTTGACGCTGCATATTATTGTAAATCTTCCCCATTTTCAAGTCTTAGAACTGTAAATATGTTATGGCTTTAGATAAAGTCACTTTATTTATTTTTTTCTCTTTTTTTAACATCTTTATTGGAGTATAATTTCTTTACAATGTTGTGTGAAGTCGCTTTATTTTTAATAAGTGCTTTTCCCCACCACAGATATTAACGAGTGTGAAACACCTGGGATCTGCATGAATGGGCGTTGTGTCAACACTGACGGCTCCTACCGATGTGAATGCTTTCCTGGACTGGCCGTGGGTCTGGATGGACGTGTGTGTGTTGGTAAGGTTAAAGCCGTAACTAGATGTATGATAGAGATCCACCCTCTGTCAGTCAATAAAATCCACCAATAATAAATATACTTGACTGTAGCAGATATGATACAATTAATATTTGTGGGGCAACAAACCAACAGGGTCAATTCTTTTCTTGTATGACATGGATATTAGTTTAAGGCATAGAAAGACGAGCTGAGATAAATGAAAACCAAGGGAATCCCCACCTCTCCTTCCCCCTTGTCTTTCCTAATCACCTAGCTGTCCTCAATTTTCTCCAACCCTCCTTTGTTGATAATGGTCTTTGAAATTAACCTGTATGTGCCCATTATCTCATGGTGAACATTTCATTTTCATCTAGGGAATTAAATGTTCCAAGGGAGTTATAGAATGCAAAGGAGGATATGGATAAGTAAGAAACTTATATGATAATAGTTTTATGTGGCTTTATAAGGAGTTTGAGATTTGCTGATAAATAGATACAAAGTTTTTCCAAATTATTTTGAAGAAAGGTAGTCGGTAGACCCTTTGAACTGGGAGAGGATTGGACATAGCTGGAAATCCCCTCCTGGTGGTAAAGATGATACTGTTTAGTTAGACCAATATCTGCAGATTTGTATAAATGAACCTTTTACAGGTTAAACATTCTCCTTTTTGAAAGTACATCTAATTAAGATATTCAATAATTGCATGTTTATTTTGAGGTCGTCTGTATTTCTAATAAAGATCTTATTTATCATAAGGTGAGATTGAATGGTCATCCATCATTCATTCAACATTTATTAAGTGCCTTCTCTGTACACTCCTGGGGAAGAAAAAAATGAGTGAGGTATAATCCTAGCCCTTAAGGACCTCACAGTTGGGTAAACCATAATAGTCCCTAGAGAACTGGAAGAGTCTAGTAATTGGTTTCCAGTGCTTGGAAGCTGAATGCAGAATGGTTTGTTTCGTTTTGTTTTCTATTGGGGCCTAATACCAGAGGCATTCTCTGTGAGTTAGAACAGGGTCAATGGCTAAATAAAACCAGCTTCAACTTTGACCTGGGGGGTTCCCATCTGTTTGAAGCGATAGTATGATGACAGATGCTTCTTCCTGTGTAGACACACACATGCGGAGCACATGCTACGGTGGATACAAGAGAGGACAGTGTGTCAAACCCTTGTTTGGTGCTGTTACCAAATCTGAGTGCTGTTGTGCCAGCACCGAGTATGCTTTTGGGGAACCTTGCCAACCGTGTCCTTCACAGAATTCAGGTATGTGGTGTCATGGGGATGCCCTAGTACTCCCAGCCTTCCGCCACCATCTGCAGTCTTTGCATTTTTGGAAGTCACGGGGAAAGATCGCGTCTGCTCTCCAGGTGCGTCATGTACCTTGCCGGGGTCTTGGCAGGGGCTGCTCAGCCTCTGCTCAGACGTTCCTCACAGGCCCAGCCATCACTTGGATTAGGCAGCACATTCATGCCTCCCATCTGAACTCCTCCACCTCAGTAATAGTCATGCTCTTTAGGGTATGTGCGACCGCCTTGTTTTCTAAAGTAGCTTCACAGTGTTTACATTTTGTAGGAACTATTATAAAAGCAGAATTCTACTGAGTGTAAAAGTAGATAATTTTCAGATTACCTGAATGTTTCCAACTTTTTTCCAAAAGGCCATTTGTGAATTTTGTTCAAATCCTTCATGCTGGTTTAGGTGTGCTTTTCCTAAATGATTTTATTCAACTCTAGGGAAAAAGTGTTTTTCTCAATTTGAGTGACATGGCATAGCGAAAAGAAAACTGGTCAGTGAGTCAGAATTCTGCTCCCCAGCCACAGGCAGACAAATTACTTAATTGGAGGTTCAGTTTTTTGTGGATTTTTGTTTACTTAGGAATTTTTCTCACCTAATTTCAAAAGGATTTGAGATGGCTTACATTACTAAACCATTATAAAATAGAATAATATGGAAAAGGGATCTTCATTTTTTTCATCTACAAAATGAATTGTCTTAGGTAATCCAGAAGATCCTCTCCAGTGGTAGATTATTTCTGTTTGTAAGGCAAAAATAGTTTATTGAAATGAAAGCAATAGACTGTCAACATTTGAACGTAATTTTAAGGTAGCTTGGCAGTTGACTTCTACTGTCCTAAAACAGAATAAGTCCTAATATTGAAAACGTGTAGCTCTGATTGGTTGGTTTACATCTAAGATTCAGTTAGTTCATCTCTGGCCTAGATACTATCTATTAAAGACGAACTCACAATTTTTAAACATTTGCCATTTTGAAAATGATAATATTTGAAATCAGACAGAAATTAAAATGTATCATGAGAAGTTAGGGAAAGTTAAGTGGGAGACTTGAAAAGTCTTTAAAATGGGGGAATGCCAGTTAAAGAAAGCTTTATTCTGGATGACTGCTTCACCCAGTCATTTTATATACGATTACTAACAATTAAATACACGTTTGCAATAATACTTCGATTATATAGTATACAAATATAATTCTATCTGAAAAGATACTTCCATACAACTCTACAGTTGTATATTATTAATATCATCCTTTTAAAGTAAAGTTTGTTACTTTAATTTTTCAAAGTACTTTCCTTGCATACTTTGAATTTACAAGATAGATGGGTATCCTAAAAACTGGTACAAGGATATAGGTGATTTGCCCATGTCTTGAATGAGTAGAATAGCCAAAGATTAGAATCCGGGATCCTTGGTGCATATAGTTTTCTGTTTTTTACATTTTCCTCTGGACCCCAATTACATCTCCAAAGAATTCTTATGCTACATAGGAAAATGAAATAAAAAAGATGACCCAAAGAAACCAGATTTCTTTAAGCAGTAAAGCTTAAAGAGAGTTACATTTGAAGCTCAGTTCCACTACCTTCTGTTCTATATTTGAATCAGTTTACACAAAAGTGGTCCACATGTGGAAATAGTTCCATCCCGTTTGGTTTCTCCACCTCTTTGATAGATGAAAATGCCAAATCATGAAGGATTGAAATGTAGGATGTCCCTTATTTCAGGAGAGAGGAGGGATTTTAAAGGGGACTGGAAATATCCAGAAGGAATATCTTTCGTCAATTTAATGAGAAATTCTAACCACTTAACATCTAAAGCTCATCTTTGTGCTCTGGAAGTCAAATAAACTATATTTGCAGATACATCTCACTGGCTGCTGAGCATTTACTCCTTGTAGAAATCGGTCAGTTAAAGCCACAGAAGAGTAATGATTAGGAATTTTCTCTTCTGTCTTCATTCCACTGTCTCCATGGCACAACACTGAGTTAGCTTAGCAACACCTACCGTTTATTAAGTGCTTGAGTTGTGCTGAGCACTTTACATGTTCTCTCAGTAAATCTACAGCACTACCATGTGAGTTGGGTATCATTTTCTACACTTTATATAAGAGGGAACTAGAGGAGGGAAAGGGCTTGCTCCCAAGACCCTCGGCAGTAAGCATTGTCATCAGCATTCAAACCCATGCTGATCTGAATTCACTTCAGAGTCTAGTACCAGATCCTGCCCAAATGGAAAAGAATAATGACAATAATTTGCTTCCATGTAGGCTAAGCATCAGCTAATTTAACACTAATTATAAAATTGCTTTCAGAAAAACTGGCATGATTTTGTTTTTCCTGTTTTATTACTTACACTATTTCACAAGTGCTTTAATTTATTGCTGATGTGAGAGAATAAAGAGGATGTATTTCTTTCTGCTGCCAGTCCCTGGCTTTCAAACACAATGGCAGCCACCTTCCCATTTTTTCCCTTTTTGGCTCCTTTTAAGATGATTTAAAAATTAAGGGGTTTCACCACTTTTCTCAAATTTATGTTTGGTAGAAGACAGAGGCTCTGAAGGAGTCAACCTTCATTTTTTAATCTATAAAAAAGTATAACTCCCTTGCATCCCCTGTCATCGGGAATGCAATTTTCTAGAATGTGGAGGTATAGGAACTGTTTGCTTCAGCACCGAGCTACAGGTGGCCTATGTAAAAAAGCCGCATCCCTAATATTCACTTCTCCTGCCACCTAAGCACAACTGATCTGCGTTTGACCATGAGATTCTGTAGTTGCCAGAAACCATGGGCAACTAAGGGAAACTTCGTTTCTTTTCCTTGGATTAAGTGTGGTTCCTATTAGTTCTCCATTTCCATCATTCACTCTTAGGTTTATCTAAATATTGTTGGAATTGTGTATAAAGCATTGCATCAATTTTAAGAAATAGAAATCTGATTCCATCACAAATTTGGGAACATACTCTATATACCTCCATTTCTTCAGTAAGATCCAGTTTTAACATTATGCAATACATTTCCTATGGATTTATATAATAGAATGAATCTGGCATCCTGATAACTATTAACTTTAAAAATACACGTAAATGCAAGTGTAGATACCGTGTTATTGTGAGGGGAGGCTAGAGAATTTGCAGAGAGAAATGAGAAAATGTTAAGAACTTGATTGTAATGGAAAAAATAGCTCGAACTAAGAAAAGAATTTATTTCCAAGATGGTGGGAGAGAGTTTTATTAACAGTTAAGAAACCACATTTTAACAGACACATTTCACTGTAAGTGTAAAGTGTTCCCTGGTGAAAAAAATCAAGCCATAGGAAAAACACCTTTTCCGAAAGTGCTTGCACAAGGAATTGCTGGAACTCGCGTATATCCTTATAAGTCGTTTTCCACGGTGATTGCGGAGCCTTTAAAATAGGAGCCTGGTGTGACGCCCCTAGGAGATGCCTCCTTTTCCGTTACCACTTTATTTCAGTTCCACTCACTTTGGAGGAAATGATGTGTGCAAAGCCAAGGGCAGGATCGACCTGTTCTGCAAACAAGGGAATCATTTACTATCTGTTCATTTATTGCAGCGGAATATCAGGCGCTCTGCAGCAGTGGGCCAGGAATGACGTCAGCAGGCAGTGGTAAGGACTTAGGACTTGTTTTGAAATTTACTAAGCATGTGCGGAGGCAGCGCTGGGCCTTCCTGTGGGTTTCCACTTGGTCCCTTTACACCAGTCTGGTCCGACCCCCCTCTCTGGCCATCACCGCGTGATCTACCTGGGACACTTAGAAGCACCCAGTGGCAGAACAGCTATGGCACAGCGGGTCCTGGGATTGCTGGGTGTGGGTGTGGCACTCATTACTGAAGGGTTGGGTGCTCTCCCAGGGTCACTGATGTGAACGAGATACAGTGACCATGGTGGCTCGTTCATGAGAAGGGGCAGCCTGGCCCTCCTTTGGATCTACCACTATCACGTACAATTCAGGGTTACGAGCTCAACTGAACCTATGCACATTTTGAATACTTTCTTAATGGTCAGGTGCTCAGTCATTCTCAGATGGCAGCAGGGAGCCATCTTGTGTTTTGTAGCAGGTGGTGATAGCAATTAACTGAGTTGGAAGGAAATGAAATGTTTAAGTGTAGAAGTTAGAAGTAGAGAAATACTGGTGCCATAAAAGAAATTAAAGGGGGAGAATTGGAACAAGTGTAAAAATAGGTGACAAGAAAGAGGAAGGGATTACTTTATGATAATAAAAAACTGAATGATTTGATTCAAGAGAGTTCTGGGAAAAAATAGACTGACTGAATTGATTGTCAGTTCATTCTCTTGATTGATTTCATTATGTTGTGTGGATAAAGAAAGGGCGAGGTGGATATTTGGAGCAGAAGGAGAGGACAAGTAAGGAAATGTATAATGAATAAGGAGTTAGTGGGGAATAAGTAAGTTGTGATAGGTACCTGGATAAGGAAAAAAAAAAAAAAAAAGGCCAACCTTGATTTATAGAAGAGCCGGGCAACGAGATTTGAGACTAGCCACTCACTGACTGTCACTCAGCATCACCCTTGACTATTAGAGCTCTCCTCAGGCTGTAAGCAAACGGAAGAGGAGGACCCAGCCTCGTCTGGACAGAGTAGCAGAGGCTTTTCCAGAGCAGGTGGTGGCTGAGCAAAACGCTCCGGACCAACGTGTAGGTTTGCTCCAGACATTCCCCATGCAGAGTGAAGAGGGCATTACGTGTTTATGGCAGAGTAAGAGATTGAAAGTGAATAAAGAGTTCATATTTTAATTTAATCTTGAGAATACTGTCGAACCTATGAAAGTCTGAACCATGAGAATGGCACAGTCACCTTGTATTGAGGCCGTTAAGTCTGGTGGCAGTGTAGAATGTAGACTGAAGGACAGGCTGGTGGCAGGGAGACCAGTTGTAGGAACCTGGGCCCTGTATTTGATCCACCTTTCCACCTTGATGTTTGGACAAGAAGTCCAGGAGTTCTCCTCTTGATTAAGGATTGGTAATCTTGTAGTTCTAGCTCCGATGCCAAGTTCCTCTCAGGGACTGGTGGAAGGAAGACTTGAGTCAGAATACCTTGTAGTGAGAAAAAGGGATCAACTTTCTCATCAAGGAGAAACTTTATTTTCATGAGGTCCTAAGGTCTTTACAGTTATTGTAATGATATTTTTTGATAGTTCGTTTGATGTTTACTTTAGAATGTTAATGATTTTGAATTTTTTTGTGGTGTAGATATAAATGAATGTGCATTAGACCCTGATATCTGCCCAAATGGAATTTGTGAAAATCTCCGTGGGACCTACAAATGTATTTGCAATTCAGGATATGAAGTGGATTCATCTGGGAAAAATTGTGTTGGTAAGACGTTTCACCTGTTTTCCAAGACATTTCATGCATCATGCATTCTTTCTTTTGTTGCTTGAGGGAAACTGCTCTTGAGTAGCTTAAAGGACTGGACAAATGGATGCTCTCTACACTTTGGGTGTCAGCATAGCTGAATCCTGACAATTTATATCTTTCGTTTAACTATGTAAAGGATGGAACATGGCAACTGTCCCTCTCATACAGCGTGCAGTTCTCTTAATTGTGCAGGTTGAAGCCGAGTGCTGCCCCTACTAGAGGCCTTTGTTATTAGGGCGCTGCTAATTGTCATTATGCGCAAAGTAGATATAGCAGTTATTTTCAAAACCGCAGAAATCTTACTTTGAGCATTTTCACCTGCTTTCCTTCTAACTATGTGGCATTTGTACTCACATAGAAAGAACTCACAGTAAATCAAAGTATCTTCTCTCCCCACCCCAGCCCCCCATTTAAATCAGCTTTCACCTGAGTTTCAGGCTAAGCAAGTACCTAAAAAAATGGAGGATAGAAGCAGGTCATGGGAGCCCACAGGTTTATCACAAAACCCTCTTCTTTCGACTGCAGGTTTCTTTTTCTCTCCCTAACTTTTATTGCTGGCCTAAACCTGGCCCTTCCTTCTCTATGGTCTACAGTTGAATTTTGAAAAACGATTTCTTTCTCTTTCACACCCTTAATTTTAGGGCCCCTTTTTTGGGGGTACAGTTGTTATATGAGCATACATGGTACTTTCAAACTAGACTCAACTCAAAAAAAAGTTTTACTATTTCATTTTCCTGTAGGAGACTCTCTACATTGGCAGACATGAAAAATCATTATTTATTTGGGCAGGCCAGAAAGGCACAGAGATGTTTTAGCTCCATCCAAAAATCACGCAAAAGGGAGAGTTTGGGAGGCAGAAGGGATTCTTCCTTCAGTGCTTTAGTGTCTCCTCCAAAGTTGGACCCATTATCATCAGGTCAGAAGTATGTTCGTATTTCAGATTATGTTCAGAGGTGTGAAGCTAGGAATCAAAGACCCGCTCCAGCCACTTCCCACAGAGTTCCAGGGACTGGCTATTTTATATCTTAATCTTCAATTCCTCAAATTAAAGTTCCAGATTCTTCTGACATCATCAAAGTTTAAGAATTGCAATATTGACCTTTTTAGCATTCCTTATATGATTTTGACAGAATTCTCAGCATGCTATTTGCTCAGACAATACATAACTTTATACTTGATTTTCCCATATTTTAAGAACTTTGTAAACACAGCCCTCCATATCTGCGAGTTTTGCATTCATGTATCTAACCAACCTCAGATTGAAAATATTTGAAAAAAAATTCCAGAAAGTTCCCAAAAGCAAAACTTGAATTTGCCATACACCAGCAACTATTTACATAGCATTTACATTGTGTTAGGTATTATAAGTAATCTAGAGATGATTTAAAGTATATGGGAGGATGTGCATAGGTTATATGCCAGTACTATGCCATTTTATATAAGGGGCTTGAGCATCCATAGATTTTGGTAACCTGGTGCGGGGGGGGTGTCCTGGAACCAATCCCCTGCAGATACCAAGGAACAGCTGTTAGTTGCTGATTTAAGCATATTTACTGCTGTGAACCCATTGCAGCTCTCCAGTGCTGAATTTATGTATCCTTTATGTAAGGGCTACTAGCTTGTCAAATGGTAATCTAAGCAGAATCTCTCAATGTATAAAACGTCTCTTGTGAATATGCAGTCTATTTTGTGGGCTGAGTGATGTACTTTAGCTCAAAGAGGTATAACAAACTGTTTAAGTTCTACATTTCCTAAATTATCTAAGTTATACATATCGAAAGTTTGGTTTTGCATCAGACTTGCCTGTT
This sequence comes from Lipotes vexillifer, assembly GCF_000442215.2. Classification (NCBI taxonomy): domain Eukaryota; kingdom Metazoa; phylum Chordata; class Mammalia; order Artiodactyla; family Lipotidae; genus Lipotes; species Lipotes vexillifer. Next base: position 2,958,189 of record NW_006782914.1, read on the forward strand.
ATTCAGCTGAAAGCAAGGAATTTTCCTCAGCTTTCTGAATCTCGAGTCTAAATTCCTCATGACAATTATAAACTCGACAGATTGCTTCATACTTTATAAACATAACTGGAGACCACTTAAATTATTCTAAAGAAGAGACACCCATCCTGGAACTGATACTTATCAAAAATGGACCATACTCTCTAAATATTTATTTAGTTCCTTAAAACAATAGGATTAGTCCTTTTAATTCTGGCACAGTGAAACAATTATATAAATATTAATGATTTCCAGCAAATCTAGGTTTTCTTCCTGCTAAAGAAAGAAGAGAATTCAATAGTGTCAGGTGACTTTAGACTTTGTAGATACCTAGTATAGATAATCAGCTCAAGCCCCTATTTTCCTAAAATGGGTAATTTCAGCGAAGATCAATGGTAGAGGAGCTTTGCCTCTTTCCTTGAATTAATCATATCATTATGACCTTAAAAACTTAGCCTAGGGCTTCCCTGCTGGCGCAGTGGTTGGGAGTCCACGTGCCGATGCAGGGGACGTGGGTTCGTGCCCTGGTCCCGGAGGGTCCCACATGCCACGGAGCGGCTGGGCCCGTGAGCCGTGGCCGCTGAGCCTGCGCGTCCGGAGCCTGTGCTAAAAAAGCCTAAAAATGCAAAGAAATTGCATGCAAAGGATGGGATCTTTTAGAAGTTTACGTTTTTTGGTTTTCCAGATATTAATGAATGTGTATTGAATAGTCTACTCTGTGACAATGGACAATGTAGAAATACTCCTGGAAGTTTTGTCTGTACCTGCCCCAAGGGATTTGTATACAAACCTGACCTAAAAACTTGTGAAGGTAAGATGTATTTTTGTTCTTATACCATGTACTTTGCTGCCTTTTGGAATGCCGCTGGAAAACCAACGAAGGTAAATTAGAGTCAATTCTATTTTAGACAGTTGTGTCACTTCATTGAGATTCTGTGATCCTAAATGACACTCCTATGCACTTTGTAAGCTACTGATGGTACTTACCTGCAACTGGTATTTTATCTGCCATTTATTTTGCATTCAAATGCCATTTAAAAGTATTCACTTTGTATTTGCCTACAATTGGCATTTTATTTGCCATCATTTAATAGATGAAGAAAATATTAGATATGTGCTATTTGAGTTAGTAATTCAGAAATCACACTTACATTTGCTCCAGATTTTCTGAATAAAAAGATTCAGCCATGTGCTGAACATAGAGATGTGCTCAGTTATTATTTTTGGCATTCCATCTGGCCTAGAAAAAAAAATCGATCTAGGTCAGCTTTACTATCTAATGAAGAATATGTGGTAGCAAATGAGACCAAAGTTTAAATATTCATTTGTGCCCAAGACTAGTTTTTAGCAGTAATGTAGACCTGTTTTTGTTTCAGACATCGATGAATGTGAATCAAGTCCTTGCATTAACGGAGTCTGCAAGAACAGCCCAGGCTCTTTTATTTGCGAATGTTCTTCCGAAAGTACTTTGGATCCAACAAAAACCATCTGCATAGGTATTTGTTTTTCTGAGAATGATTTTCCTATGTTTATCAGTGCTGCTGTATTTAATGTCTGCTTTTATTGCAAAAGGGTTTCAGTATGGAAGAACAGAGTTTTAAATGATCATTATTCCTTGTTTCATGATGCTATTCTTGCTGTAATTCCAATGCACATGTTTGAATTTTTGATATAGATTCTATTGTCTATTCAATATCATCACCCCCTTGCCCCTGCAGAAACCATCAAGGGCACTTGTTGGCAGACTGTCATTGATGGGCGATGTGAGATCAACATCAATGGAGCCACGTTAAAGTCCCAGTGTTGTTCGTCCCTTGGTGCTGCCTGGGGGAGTCCGTGCACCCCGTGCCAAGTTGGTAAGAGAAGCAGGTGCTGCAGCTCCTGTGCCCACTGGGCACTTTGCTCGGAAAGGGGAAGCCGAGAACTTTGTTCATTTAGGTTCACACGGGAATTTTAGAATATTTCATTCTGATGACCTCAGTGAAACATGTGGCTGAATAGGAAACTAAGAGAAGTGTCAAGGACAATAATTTTATGTGATTTGGCTAATTTATTGTTTTCCATCACCACACTAATGTAATTATCTGGAGATGCTTTCCTAGATCAGCAATTCCTATTGGCTCTCTCAGGAACCTCATGATTAGGGGTCCTGAACTTTTTACAGGCGCAGATTTTCTTCCCCGCAAAATGACTGATGTAAATGCACCACTGTTCATCACTAAACTAAAGTTGTTGCAAAGCTGAGGTTTGAGAGCCTTGCTGATTCAATGTTTAGGTATAAAAATGTGTGCATTTTTATAGTGTGAATGCTGCAGGGCATGAGATCTTCCAGTTCTAGACTTTGTTTTCCACATCCACGTTACAGTAATCCTATAGTGTGATTCATATTTTAGGGCTAATAGCAAGAGAGAAATCGAGTCAGTTTCCTTCTTAGTCATCACCTTAGTTTGATCTTTAGGGTACCTTTGGGTCTTTTAGGATATCTCAGATGAAGAGCTTTATTCAAGGAGACATTTCATTCTTCTTCACCTCTGCAATCTCAGAGACACTTTGTCGTCTCAGACTTATTCACAGCAATAAAATGTTAAAGCTCCTCTTTTCGTGTTTCTTATACCATGTCATACGAAGTCTGGACATTATCTCAAATTTGTTTTTTGCTTTTTGTTTGTTTTTTGGTACAGATCCCATATGTGGTAAAGGCTATTCAAGAATTAAAGGAACACAGTGTGAAGGTATTTATGATTATTTATAAATCATAAATTTCCGTGTGCATGAAGAATGCTTGTGTTAACTTGGACTGGATTAAGCTGTCATATAACTTCCCAGTGAGAAATGTGTAGCAGGGGAAAAAAAATAATGAGAACTGCCGAACGTAACAGACGTGAATTTCACAAGCATATATGCTACTGCCAGCGTCAGATCACTGTGGCCAAAGGGCAGCGTGGCTGAAAATGCTTTAGGCTGACCATAGTTTTGAGTGACTACAATTTCAAACTGCTACCTATGAGGAAGACAGAAAAGGAAGTTTTTGATGAGGCTATAAAATTTACGATTTTCTTGGTTTGTCCTGGTTTTTCGTCGTTGTTGTTGTTGTTTGTTTGTTTCATGGTCACAGATGATGAGAAGGACACACTCTATTGCCTCGTTTTTGAAAGTCTACATGGATTCTCTCCAGTTTCCTGTGATTTTTTTCTCATGGAGTCCCAGATAGACATAGGTCAGGGTGACTAACACAACCTGACATGACACAGCAGCTGAAAAAAATTTTAAAACAGCAATTAGTCCCATATGTGGAATTAAATGAACTTTTTTTCTCAGTTAAAATAGAGAGGAACACTACATCCCCCACCCAAGGTCTTGCTTTCCAAATGATGACTGAATCCTTTGGCCTCTCTCTGGTCCAGACCCACTGTTAATAAGTTATCTGACCTCAGCAGCACATTTTGGTACACAAGTGGTCAGAACAAAACAAAACAAAACCATCCAAAGAAGGTAAATTTCCCCGTCCCAATTTATTTCTCTTATGAGGAAAGATTTAGAATATCTTTTTCAACATCCCTGGCTTGGAAAGTTATTTCTTCTAAATAGAGACACAGTGTGTGTGAGTTTCTTGACTAACGCTCCCCTTTTTAGGCATTGGCAAGTAAGTGCCTTTCTTTGGGTTAACTTGATGGTGAGTATTTTTCCAAAAAAAATGTGCAGAGAACATAATGCTCTCCATTAAGCAAACTGGGAAGGACTAGTACATTTGAGACAGATGCAATGAATGATGAATGAATGAACATGAGCATCTTCCACCACTTCCCAACTCAAGCTGGGACCACCAAGGCTTTGATAGAACAGCCTGAGACCATTGCTGAGTTAGAACTTGATACACACTTTCTTGGGATGTCTCAGCACTTCTCAAAGGAGACTCTTTTGACTGGCCCCACATATTCCTCGATGATGGATTTTTTTTTTTCTATGCTCATCTTCAAGCTGCGTCTTCTTTGCTAGTTTGAAAGACCAGGCTTCTCTTTCTCTACTCACTTGCAGCCCTCTGGTCTCATAAAGCTAATTGTACGGCCCCTGGGAGCCTTACCTGAGATGTCTATAGTACCCAGACCTGTCCCCAAGAACTCCCACCAGCTCCGTGTCTTTACGACTCAAAAATTACTCCCTGAGACTGATGGAGAAACTGTTATATCTTTGGTAATAGGTGGGTTCAGTCTGGTTGCTTTTCAAACATCCCAGAAATTCTACATGAATTATTTGGAGGCAAACTGGTTTTGTAAACTTACCAGGTTTAAAGTGATATTTTCAGTTGTGGTAATAATGTGACTCCATGAATGGAATGAAGTAGAATGATGTTATACAGATATATTAACTTCATGCTTTTTTTTCCTTCATAGATATAGATGAATGTGAAGTGTTCCCAGGAGTATGCAAAAATGGCTTATGTGTTAACTCTAAGGGATCATTTAAGTGTCAGTGTCCCAGTGGGATGACTTTGGATGCCACAGGGAGGATTTGCCTAGGTAAATACTGTTCATTACTTTTCTAATGAATATTTCTTAACGATTATTAAAAACTCAGTTAACAGGATAGAGCTGAATATTTGGTTCCAAGTACAGACACACACACATCCCAAATTCAGCATTTCTATTAGGATGCATTGTGGTTTCCTTGACAGATAGCCTTCCTGACTCAGCTCTTTATTAATTCTGTATAAAAAGAGTAGAGAACATGTCAGTGAAGAGGAACTTTAGTTCTTTATTGTTATCCATCACAGTTATTATTCTAGAGCTCTTAAATCTGCCCTCCATGGGCCATGGACAGAGAATTCTAGGTGACTGGTAAGGAGAACACTTTTGCTTAATTGGAAACTGTAGCCTTAGCCTGCTAGGCAGGGCTGCTGTAAGCCAGAAGGACAGGTCTTTGCAGGAAACTCTTGTGGGTATCAGGAGTGAAGAGTGTAACAGCCTGAGGAGTGAACCTGAGGGAACAAAGGCTGTTGTCAGTATCAGCCATGATGAGATTCTCCATGACAACTGCTAGAACCCAAGTGACAATGATGTGGAAGAGTCTGTACACCAAACCCTGAATTCTTAGAAAGCTGTCCTGTGGACTCATAGTGGCAGCAGATTTGAGATCCCCCAGTCATGCTTGTGGGGTCTTAGGCTTATTCTGGTGTTACTACTATGGCTCCTGACTGCCAGGAATATGTCCTTTGGATCACTGGTTTCAGAGTCCATGACTCTGGAAGTGATGCTCAGCCATATTGTATATCTGAAACCACTCTGAAGAGCATCTTTAGTGAAGGACCACTGTAGGTGGTTGAAAGAGTGGCATGCAGTTAAGGGATTTGCATCCTTTATGAATTAGGATTAATCAGCCTTTAAATATAAAACTTTATGGTTTATAATGTAAGCAATACAGAATAGAAAAGCTGGAATTCAGAGGCTAGAGTCTTTTCATAACTATGGATGTCAGTTAATCCTATTCTGAGTCTCAGCTCCTTTGTTTAGGAGGTATCAGCATGTAATGAGAACGCTTTTCCAGGTTCTCCAGTTGAAACATGCTTCAGTGTTTAGTTTAGGATTCATTTTGAAATTAACCATCTTAATTAATAGAGGCCACCCAGATGTGAAGTTGCTCAGAAGGCTTCAGTAGCTTTCTAACATTAAAGGAAGCTCACACTCCCACAAGTATCCAGAAGAATGTGCACAAAAGCACATGTTGAGGTGAAAGAAATACTTGAGAAGAGGAGTGGATGGCTTTTCTTTGCTGCTTTTCCTCTTTAATCACAAGTAGGGCAGTCCTCATTTCAGAGTTTACTATTCCACCTCTCCAAAAATGAAGTGGATCTGAGAATAAGGTGCTGGTGCTAGCTGAGATGTTCTCCAACAATAAAGACTGCGGTTGGCTTTCAGCTAGACAGGAGATGTCAAGACATCATGAAGTGCATGCACTGGTAATAGGCATGGTCTGTACAGGGAGAAAACATCTCCCAAAAGAGCATTGCAGGATTTCTTCGAACACTGCTCCTTATGTAGAATTATCAGAAAATACCTAGAGTTCAAAGGATACTTGCCACAAGAAGAGGTGCACATAAATAGGAGCTGCCAGCTAAGAGTCTTTATTAAGAAGGAAAACCGGGCTTCCCTGGTGGCGCAGTGGTTGAGAGTCCGCCTGCCGATGCAGGGGACACGGGTTCGTGCCCCGGTCCGGGAGGATCCCACATGCCGCGAAGCGGCTGGGCCCATGAGCCATGGCCGCTGAGCCTGCGTGTCCGGAGCCTGTGCTCCGCAATGGGAGAGGCCACAACAGTGAGAGGCCCGCGTACCATAAAAAAAAAAAAAAAAAAAAAAAAAAGAGGGAAAACCCACCACCAAGCCTAGGTTCCTTGGAGGAAAAAAAATTAATTTCAGTCAATAAGTTTGTAGTAAATCGTTATGTACTTTGTCCTGTACTTTGTACAGTACTATGTCCTGTACTTTGCCTAACACAACGTTGGCAGTTTGCGGCAGTGAGAACAGAGCAGCTCTCCTCAGCTTCCCTCCGTTCGTTCCCTCTGGCAGATATCCGCCTGGAAACCTGCTTCCTGGGGTACGAGGATGAGGAGTGCACCTTGCCCGTGGTTGGCCGCCACCGCATGGATGCCTGCTGCTGCTCCGTCGGGGCAGCCTGGGGGACCGAGGAGTGCGAGGAGTGTCCCCTGAGGAACACACCTGAGTTCGAGGAACTCTGTCCCAGAGGACCTGGATTCGCCACAAAAGAAATTACAAATGGAAAGCCTTTCTTCAAAGGTACAGTGGTTTCAGTGGTTGATTACTCTTCTGTTAGGTCAAAAGGATGCATTTTCAGGAGCACAGAGTTCTACTGACAGAATTACAATGAATGTCATCAATGCGGTCATCCCTGGATCATTTCAGCGTGCCTTCTTTGATTTCTGAATTTTATACGGCAAAATGTTCACTCTGTCACGGATTTTCTTTTTCTACATCTCAGGACTTCCTGAGTCACTTGCCTCTCCCATGTAGTCACTGTTAAGCGTTAAATAGATTTTCATACTATCCTAAAGCTAAGCATAAACGAAAGAAAAATCTTATTGGGAGATGTTTATGCCATCTGCTAAAGCCCTAGGGGTAAACTTTATCTGCTGATTTGAAGCATCCAAGTCACTGTGGTCCACCTGACTGTAGATAATGGTGTGAGAGACCCAGTGACAGGTCCTCTTTGTCCAAATACAGCAAAATTCATTCCTATGGCAAACACTCCAGTGACTTATATTTCAAATTTTATTTTCTTATGCTATAATATAAAACCCATGTAAAAAAAAAAAAAAAAAAAAAAGGAAGTTACAGATTTAATCTAATTCCAAAATTGAGTTAACTTCTTATGCACAATGATACAGACCTTGTTTACTTCAGCATATGGAAAAATCATAATTGGTTTCTCAGAATTCCGATTATTCAGGGAGGCCCAGCTTATGTTCTCAGTATAGAGTTTTGTGTCGGTTGCCCATTGTGTCTGGACCTACTTATTGTACTCCATAACTAAATGAATTTCTAAAAATGGGAAATGAGTATATAAATATCACTTAATTATCCTTATATTAAAAAGTGTAGACTTTTTTTCGACTGAGCATTTGGTTGAAGATATCCTGGGCTTAAAACTGTGCTGTCTAGAGAGACAGTTTCTAGACGGCCCTCTGAAATGTCTCTTTAAGTAAATTCAAAGGAACTTGGATGATTTGCTTACAAAAGCTGCGGCAATCCATTGCCACAGAAGGACTAGATGTTCTTGAGATTTAATCTGCCAGTTCTGTATCTCATGACATTAGGTAGAAATGAACTTGTATTTCTCGAGCTCTAGGTCTTGCTTTAGAAAGGCCCCTAAAAGGGGAAACTCAGATTACTCAAATTACATGTTACATATGCAGTCTCCAAGGAACTCTGGTACATGTTAATTATATTAATGCCAACTTCATATTAATTGAGAAAATATTTTAAATTTGTACACATTCTTTGAGAACATGTTTTAAATAGTATACATCATTTGTAAGGAGTTAAAATTATAAATGGCATCTCCTTTGAAATTCTTATTTTTAGGTATTAAAAAAAAGCATCAGAAAGCATAAGTGAATATCTCATTCCACTACATACTCAATTGCTTGCTGTAGGACAGTATATTTGAAAATCTTCCACATGCCTTACATGTAGACACTAGTGGTTTAGAATTTCTTATTCTTTCATTCGGAAAATAGTTCAGCGTTTGGTGTGTGCTGGGCCTTTAGAAGTCCAAATAAACCCACTCTTCACTTCTTCAATAATACTTTCTAAAATGTAGAAGTTTAAAAGTCTAGATCTGTTTACAAAGTCCTATTTCTCATGGATCACCACACATTTTTTAAAATGAGTATGACCAAGACCCTCTAACTTCCTGGGTTTAAAGTGGGGTGTTGAGATCTCCTAATTGGTCACTTATGGACTTTTCCCACATTTAATTTTCCTTGAAGACATCAATGAGTGCAAGATGATTCCCACCCTCTGCACCCATGGCAAGTGCAGAAACACCATCGGCAGCTTCAAGTGCAGGTGTGACAGTGGCTTTGCTCTGGATTCTGAAGAAAGGAACTGCACAGGTCAGTGAAGGGGCTCACCCTGGAGGGATACCCTTTGGAACTCTTGGTCTTAAACATGTTGCCACAAGAAGTAAAGCTATCCTGAGGCTCATCTGCTGCCACTTGCTGCTTTTGTGCAGACATCGATGAATGCCGCATATCTCCCGACCTCTGTGGCCGAGGCCAGTGCGTGAACACCCCCGGGGACTTTGAGTGCAAGTGCGATGAAGGCTACGAAAGTGGATTCATGATGATGAAGAACTGCATGGGTGAGTGCGTGACCACTTGATCAGCCCAGGGAAGAAATATTCCAAGAAGCTTTGGTGACTCATCGCCTATGTCGGTTCCTCCTGCTCCCCCAGTGCGCTGGTCTCCTGACCAGTGAGTCACGCATTGGACTGTGGCAGAGGGAGACTGACATGTGGAAGGAATGAGGGAATTCATGCTCTGGGGCAGCGGGTGGCCTCAGACACCAGGTATGGGTCCCTGAGAAGTGAGTTTAACACCTGGAATAGACACCCCAGGGAAGAGAGAACGATTCAAACATAAGCTATATTAGGGGTCACATTCTAGGGTTTCTGTTCATCATTTTTAGAAAAGGAGATTGATTAAGATAGTTTCATTAGATCAGGTTCCCTAGCAACAGGACTGAGATGGGGGTATTTTTTGCGGGAGTGCTCTTAGGACGAACCTGTAAAGAAGTGAGGGAAGCAGCTTAGGGCAGGGGAAGAAGAGAAGCAAGTTGTTCGACTGGATTTTAGCTTTAACCTGATCCCACAGGGGCCTTGGAGTGTGAATAGTACCGAAAGCTGTCCCACCTCAAGGCCAGGAGGCTGAGATTTTATACTCCCACGTCAGTTCAAGCAGTTATTGGCCATGGGCAGCCCCCAGCATGGGAGCGGGGTGTAATTTCTCACCTCCCAGGCATTTCTGAGTGAGGTGGATAGCGGTTCTCCAACAAGGAAACCTGTGAGCCATTAGCAGCCAGAACTCCCAGCAACTGGGCAATGAGTGCACTGGCCTGGTCGTGGGGCCCTGGCAGGACGACCACCCACAGCTTCAACAGGGGTCATTTCCACTTTGCAGATATTGACGAGTGTCAGAGGGATCCTCTGCTGTGCCGAGGAGGCGTGTGCCTAAACACTGAGGGAAGTTACCGCTGTGAGTGTCCTCCTGGCCATCAGCTGTCCCCCAACATCTCAGCATGTATAGGTAAGGAGGAAGACCACTTACCTGCCGGCAGTTGTTCGGCCCACACCCCTGCCAGAGTCCGAGGCCTAACGGCGGGGTGCTCGGTATTCTCATCTTCTATACAGACATCAACGAGTGTGAACTGAGTGCGCACCTCTGCCCCCACGGCCGCTGCGTGAACCTCATAGGGAAGTACCAGTGTGCCTGCAACCCCGGCTACCACTCCACCCCCGACAGGCTGTTTTGTGTTGGTAAGTTCTGTATGGTATGTTATTTATTTTCTTTAGTTTCTTTTGAGTTCTGTTTCCATCACTAGTTACTTTTACTTAATCTTTCCTGTTTTTCTGGAGGGAAAGGTCTTCTCATGGTGGCTCACGATCTTTAGCTCTCACCTTCCCCATCTGTTTAAAGAACCAATTCAGTGAAGGCTGTACAGTGTTTTAGCTCTAGCAAGTATAATTTGACCCATGCTGCTTTGACTAGTGAACGGTAGCACACGCTTGGTTTCTGCCTATGCACACCCAGGCACATCAGCCAGTGGTTACTAAGTACCGCCTGAAATAAACGCAGCCTGGTGAGTGCCAGGAGGAAGACAGAAAGCTTAGGGTGTGATCTCCACCCTTAGGTGGTTTGGAGCAGCTCAGAGATTCCAAAGAATAATTATTGGGAAGAAGACCATAGCATGTTTATAGCTTACAATGCAATAGAGGCCAAGTCTGGCAGTCCTTAAAAATGAGGTTTTGTGGGACAAGCGTTTTGCTTTGTGGCTGGGCCTTAGGAGGTTTAGTTGTGCTGGGAAGAGTGGCACAGAAAGTCCCATGGCTTTAGAGTCAAAGTGAAACTTTGTAGAAACAGCCAGTTTTTCCTTGGTTTGAGGTATACCCCATGTGGAACTGCCAAGTCTCACATGGTTTCTACCCAGAATCATAAATCAGCCCAAATTCTTCTGAAGCATGGCCCAGGACAACTCAGAACTCCAGCTCAGGTCCTTGAAAAGGACTGGAACCTCAGCCAAACTGAATGTCAAGTTTGTAACGGAATCTGTGACCCAGAGAATTTCACCCACGTGCCCATTGTTGTCACTGAGATATGTTCTAGCGCCCAGCACTTCTCCTGCATTGTGTGTGGCACACCATATGTTGTGTTCATCTAACTCCCCAACTGCAGGATAAATATTATGAAGGCAGGGAGAGTGTCCATCTCATTCACTGTTATATTCTTATCTGTAGCACATAGTAGGTGTAGTTAACATTTGTTGAAGGAACCAAACAATGCAGTGACTTGCAGTTGCCCTGGGATGCTTTTATAATTTTGTATTTTGTTTTGTTTTATTTGACCCATACATACCTGGAAACTTCAAACATGTGCCATCATCACAAACACAGAGGAAGGTGATATTATTTTCCTTTTTCTTAGACATCGATGAATGCAGCATAATGAACGGTGGCTGTGAGACCTTCTGCACAAACTCTGAAGGTAGCTATGAATGTAGCTGTCAGCCAGGATTCGCACTAATGCCTGACCAGAGGTCCTGCACTGGTAAGTCAGTTTTAGCTTCCTGGGAACTCTCTCACTAACAGGTCCCTATGTAGAGTGGTTCAGGGCCTGGGCTTTGGAGTCAGACAGTCCTGAATTCAACTCTTTGTTTTGTCACTTTTTTGGCTGTGCGTCCTCAATGAAAACCATCGAGGCATCTGATCCCTCATCTATAAAATGGGGTTCAGATTGCCTGTGTGGAAGAGTATGTACAGCACTCAGCATAGTTCCTGGTACATGCTCAATAAGTGGAATATAAAATACATTTTCTTGGGCTTCCCTGGTGGCGCAGTGGTTGAGGGTCCGCCTGCCGATGCAGGGGACAAGGGTTCGCGCCCCGGTCCGGGAAGATCCCACATGCCACGGAGCGGCTGGGCCTGTGAGCCATGGCCGCTGAGCCTGCGCGTCCGGAGCCTGTGCTCCGCAACGGGAGAGGCCACAACAGTGAGAGGCCCGCGTACCGCAAAAAAAAAAAAAAAAAAAAAAATTTTCTTGATTGATCAGAGTTTTGAAGAATCTGATCTCATGGCCTATTTCAGTGCTACTCAGTGTGTGTTCCTTCGACGGGCAGCCTCAGTACCACCTGAGAAAGTGTTAGAAATGCAAAATCTCAGGCCCCACCCCAGACCTACTGAATCAGAAACTCCTACGGTGGCATCTCAGTAGTCTGTTTTCACAAGCCTTCCAAGTGATTTTGGATTTGTGCTAAAATTTGAGAACTGCTGGTCTAATTTACACTGCCTGTTGTATCACATGGGCTAGAAGAGCCATGTAATCAGCCGGAGATGGGAAATGAAGTGGGTAATGTAGATTTTAATTTTGGCTCAGGTTAAGAAGAAAACTTGGGTTTAGGAACCCAAGTTATTTTATTGGACCTAGTAAAATCTACGTTAAAAGCCCTAGATATAAATTTAGCTATAAAAATTAAATTTTGAAAATCTAAGCAGATATGCTTATTTCAAGCATTTTTTACCTTAAAATATCTGTAAAACAGCAAATAATGGACATTAGGCATTTAAATTGGACAATTAGAAAAATAAGATTCATAATCATTTTTGATTGATAAATTTGTATCAGAGATAGAAGTGCCAATTAAATGGTGGTCTTTTTTTTTTCCTTGAGTTTGGACTTTACCTAAATGTTTATTACATTTTATTAAAATTTTATTACATATGTAGTACTAGTAGTAGCTAATTTATTGAACACATAGTATGTGTTCAAGTACTTGTGTTCACAAGTACTGATATGCAATTTTTTTTTTTAATGATGGTCTTTTAAGTGCATGTGGGCCTCCATCCTGAACTGTATGTTATAAATCTTGAAAATGGTTCTCCCCTTGTTTACCCAAGATAACCTGATGGGGTAATTTATGTAAAGTGTCATTTGGATTTCAGAGCTAACAGTCTTATGCGAGCAGGCTGAATTTACTTGACTTGGGTCACTTAACTTTTTCATCAATGATTAATGGAACCCTATCAACAACATGCCATTGTTGGTTTTCTCTGCAGACATTGATGAGTGTGAAGATAACCCCAATATCTGTGATGGTGGTCAGTGTACAAACATACCTGGAGAGTACAGGTGCTTGTGTTATGATGGATTCATGGCATCTGAAGACATGAAGACTTGTGTAGGTAAGCAAGAAAGACAGAATTTTCCAACTTGCTAGTTATTCACAAGCACTGTTAAATTACATAAAGATTTGTTTGGGTAGCGAATAGATCCTAAGGGAAAAGTAAGAATATTTAGGAGCATAGTACTAATAATAGTCCAAAGCTAGCACTCCAAAAAGCAACTTTCTTGTGACGGTGATATGATGCTCTTGTCAGATATGTTGTATGGACTGAGCTAACCATTGGTCAACTCCAGTGACCAAAAGACATTTCTTTTATGTCTATGCATTATTTCTGTCCACTTAACCCTCCTTTTGCTGTGACTAGAGTTTAGGCTTTTGTATTGTTTGCTTAAGGCAAGCAAAACTTATTTCTGACAAGAATGCAATAAATTCTAGAGTGGATTGTTTTGGAGAGTTTCTATTGCTGTCTTCAAATCTGTCAGACATTTTAATGTAATATCTAATCTGCCTTTAATCCCATTTAGTATATTTTTAATCTCGGACATTGCAGTTTTCACCTCTAAAAGTTTGATTTGGGTCTTTTTTTTGATATCTTCTGTGTCTCTACTTAATATATCCAGTCATTTCTCTAGCTTTTCAAATACAGGAATACAGTTATAATAACTGTTTTAATGTCCTTGTCTACTAATTCTATCACCTGTGTCAGTTCTGAATCATTTCAATAAATTGACTTTCCTCTTCATTATGGGCCATGTTTTCCTCCATCATTGAATGCCTGGTAATTTTTGCTTGGATGCCAGACATTATAAATTTTGCCTTACTAGGTTCTGAATATTTTTGTATTCCTAAGCTTTATTTTGGAACATAGTTATTTGGAAACAGATCAGTTCTTTCAAAGTCTTTCTTTGAAGCTTTTAAGCAGCAGTTAGGGTAGGGCTAATTTTCTCTGTTGCTGAGGCAAGATCCTTCTGGACACTCTACTCACTTCCCTGTGAATTACAAGGTTTTCCAGTCTGGCTGGTAGGAGAAGGCACAATTCTACACCTTCTGGGAACTCTGATGATTGTTCCCTCTAATTCTTTTGGATGGTGCTTCCTGCAGATTCGAGAGTTTCCTTACATGAATATACTGATCACTACTCATCTGGGTGCTTGACTGGGACCCTCTGCAGATCTCTGGAGTTCTCTCTCCTTCTCTCTCTCTGTAAATCTCTTTTCTGTCCTTTACTCAGCCCTATGAACTCTAGCTACCTTGGCCTTCCCCCTCACCTCTTCGACTCATGGACATTTCCTGGTTCCATCTGTCATCCCTCTCCCTATGCCATTGCCTTAAAACTCTCCCTATACAGTAATCTGGGGCATTTGTAGAACCCACCTAGTTTGTTTTTTCTCTCGGGGATCATTGTTTTTTGTTGCCTATATCGTCCTTTCTTGTTGTTGTTATTTTAGGTGAGAAGGTAAATTTGGTTCCTATTACTCCATCTTGGCCAGAAGCAAGAGTCTAGAATTGAAATTTTTTAAATCACATCACATTTGTGTCTTTCAGAAACGCTTACCGAATATTTGTGAAGTCCTAGAAATTAAAGTGAATGTCATAAAAAGAGATAATTTTTAATTTGGGAAAGAAGTGAAGTTTGTAACTATCTGCACTAAGTCTACTAGTTTATCTATCTTTTCTTTCAAGATATGGAACTAAAATGTTGGCATCATGCAGTCTGAATTAAAATTTTCATCTTACAACAGAGTATGCTGTTTTAAAAAGTCTTCTAGACAGTCACATAAACAGGCTCTATCCCCACCCTTGAGTCAGTCAGTTTATTTGATTACTTGACCTCCTGCTTGTGGCCCAGACAAAAAGCAGGTCTGCAGGGTTAGCCTTCAATGTAGGAAGTAAATGTGAATTGGGCTATGTAAATATACTTTTTTTTGAGTGAAAACATTTCACCTTTTCTGTTTGTTTGTCGTAGTTGCTTTATCTCAGGGGAAAATTTTCAGTGATATCAAACAAATGGTTATATGCATTAATAATATCTGTATTTTACAGATGTCAATGAATGTGATCTGAATCCAAATATCTGCCTAAGTGGAACCTGTGAAAACACTAAAGGCTCATTTATCTGCCACTGTGATATGGGATATTCAGGCAAGAAAGGAAAAACTGGCTGTACAGGTATGTTTTTTCAAATTGAACAATAAAACCGTAAGTGGTTAAGAGATTGCTACCATAATTATAGATTAACATAAGTTTTAAAACTATTAATATTTTAATTGCATTATAAAGCATTTTGTATAGTATTTTTTCATTAACTTAGCCTGCACTTCTCTGAAATTTGTCATACTTTAGATTGGATCTAAGGTGAGGTTTTTTTCCCTTTACCTGTGATAAAAAGGCATATGAGATAAATTACCACCATAAATAACACTATAAATATCAACATTTTATGAGGTTAAAATAACATTTTTTTTTTTTTTCTTGCGTTATGCGGGCCTCTCACTGTTGTGGCCTCTCCCATTTGCGGAGCACAGGCTCCAGACGCGCAGGCCCAGCGGCCATGGCTCACGGGCCCAGCCGCTCCGCGGCATGCGGGATCCTCCCGAAACGGGGCACGAACCCGCGTCTCCTGCATCGGCAGGCGGACTCTCAAGCACTGCGCCACCAGGGAAGCCCTAAAATAACATTTTTATATCAAAGTAGTTAACGTGCTAACTACCAAACATATCCCTTTATTAAAGCAGACCTTTCCCAGTAGCCTCCATTGCCAACCCTTTCATTTAAGGTTTTATAAGTGAAATTACTTTTTAAAGAAACACATCCTATTGTAAAGCAATTATACTCCAATAAAGATGTGGGAAAACAAACCCAACACATCCTACAATTCATATATTTCATCAAGTCTCATCAGTCTTCTAGTTTCTTAAATTAATGTACTTTTGTTCAGTTAAGTTGCTTTAGCCCTAATTAGTCTTTATTCGTGGGACTTAGCAAATCTCATGAAGTGAGAATTAAACCATTAATTTTGCTTGTTTAATACCAATAGCACATAAGAAGGTCTTTTCACAATATTTGTAGGAGATTATTCTGTTAAACATCAAATGGAAGCAGTCACTCTGAGTGAATGTTGTTCTTTCTAAGTGTTTAATTGATGTTTTCATACTTGAGGCAGTGATACTTAGTACATGGAACAATAAAGTTTTACTGTAGTTACCAGTAGTAATAAAACAGATTATGGCCTATAACATAATTTAAAACATAATGGAGACCATGGTGGGCTTGAATTAGGTAACTGCATCATTTCTTTACAAATAATAGACTTTAATTTCAAAAGCCAGTCTTGGCAAGCCATTGTGACTTAAAACAAACGTTAAAATATTTGAAGATCGGCAGTGTGGTACAGGTACAGATCCTTTTCTTAATTATATCAGCGTTTTTCAAGAAAGTTCCCAATTATATGCATTATCATTTTAAACTGTTCAGTTATGTAAAGTTTCAAATACAGATATACAGACATCACCAGTAAATTACTATTAGTTCAAAAATGACAGATTCTAGCCAAATTATAAAAAGAAGCATGTAGCTAGAATGCTTTCATGCTCACTATATTAGTCTTCATATGAAGCATATCTAGGGGTCCATTCTGATAAATGGCACAGAGTTTAAAATCTCTAGTCCTCATGTCTCTGGGGTACAAATGATGCTTATGTCAGCATATCTGTGGTTCAAGATTTATTTTTAGCTTTCATTAAAAATATAGGACTTAGGGTAAAGGGTGTTGGTCTGGTAGTAATGCAGGGGAAAGTAGGACAGTTCTATATTGCATTTTACCTAATAGAGGCTAATACCGTTGTTTGGCAAGGTTGAACTCACTGCGAGTCAACCCAGAGAACCGTGATTCTTATGAAGGGAGAAGTTAATCTAATGGGACAGTCTTCATTCCCTATAAGAAAAAGATCTCTAGAATTTCATGCTCCAAATTCCTGCTAACAGAGGCATGTGCAGAGACTGACTGTTTTAGGCCTCTTATCATGAAGAAAGCTTAAATTTTCATGCAACATTAATATCATTTTAGGTACATGAGGTATAATGCATGTAATGCCCTTGGCACAGTGCTTGGCATACAGTAGCTGGTCAGTAAATAGTAGCTGTTGTTGTCCTTATAAAATGAGACACATAGACACAGTGTCTAGAAGCCATTTTAATTAAAAACATAACTTCTAGTCTAGCAAAATTCTGTACTTCTATTTACTGATATGCTTGAAATCAGTTTAGAGAAGGAAAATCTTACTCTATATTAAAAGGCTTGTTTTTCATAATTGAGTTTGCACAGACACTAAGACTATAGTGACGAGAGCTGTGTACTCCACATTAGATGAGATGACACCAGTTTTACATTAAGAACAGCAGTCTTTTAGTAAATTACATGAACAGAAACATGGATTTGAAGTCCAAGAAATATTCTGTAGCTTTCCCCAAGGGCCAACATCCCCCTTCCCACTTTTAAATTATAGCCTAAAATGATTTTTCAATTGCATAAAATTCAGCTAGTACTGTAGGGAGAAGAATTGAATTTCATGGTCCTTTTGATATCATAGTAGCATGGTATGTGATATTCTCATGTAAAGGAGTAGACCTCTGGATTTTATTCCTAGCTCTTTTACTGGTTCATGAGCTTGAAGAAATCACCAGGGTGCTCCATAGTTATGCAAGTGTTCCCCTTGGGTAAGCAGCCCTGCAGTGAAGTATGGAAGGAGAGGGTGTATTAGGGCAGGAAGAAAAAGAGGTTCTCTGTAAATCCTGCTATTAACAACCAAGGGTATCACATTTGATTGGAAATGACTTACACAAACAGGAATTGGCAGCAAGTGTGGTATACTCAAAAACAAGTTTTAAAAAATCTGAGCCAAAATGTTTTTTGAGTCCCATGTAACTAGGGCTCTTTTAGCCTGCTTTTAGTTTAGAATTTGTGTCACTCACAGCTTAGAATACCATCAGGTTACCTTGGTGATAGTATGTTAAAGACAAGTGTTTATAATGTCCCAGGCAACTAATGTAAATAGAGATATGTATCTTGCTTAATGGGATAAGCAAGGCTCACAACAAATAACAGTGAAGAACAGACCTGGAAATATGTTTTAATGACAGACAAGAGAAATATATCTACTTCTATTTCCGTACATATATAATATGTATACATACATATCATATGTACACATATATTTTAATGAGTACCTTGTAAAGGAATTATAAAAAATGTATGCTATTTCATAGGGAGGAACTTTGTTTCACAAGAACTTAAAAAATGTCCTCTGGGTTCCATTACAGCTTTGTCTAAATATTTCAGCTCCCTTGTCATTACTGATTGTTTCCATTTTAACAAATAAACATGTTTCCCCCCCCCAATCACTTTAGCAGTGTTCAGAATCCACCCACTGACTTACATTCCCAGCCCACACAGATGTTAAGTGTTTCTTTTTTCTCCTTAAGCTTTGTTCATATCGTGGATATGGCTGAGGGGTACGTTCAGTTTAATGAAGGGAGAATGGACATTTTCCTGTAACCTAGAACACATCTCTTCTATCCTTGGCTTAAGGGGGCCGGATTACAGTTTTTCTGTGGCCCACACATACAAGGCTTCTGATGCCCATTCTACGTAATTGTAATCAGACAACTTGAAAGAAGAAAAACTAGGTTGCTACTAGGTGCCATCCTTGGTGCGTCCTGGCTTTCTCATGCTAATCTGTAAGAATGTACCTACCATCACATGCTCGCTTGCTCAGTCAGTGAGTAAGGCATACAATTAAAATCAGGATTGTTTTCATTTAAAAGAGCAGGATTGCTGGGCAACTCCATTTCTCAATCGTTCAGCTTTTCATACGAGACATGTTGCTGTGGGTATAGTCCATGAAAGAGAATCACATACTTCGAAACCACCAGCGCTCAGTGAAAATTTGCCCTCATTTCCTTCCAGCCCCTTATCATTGCTAATTGTTCTCCACTGGCTGTCAGCCTGTGAAAACTCTGTGGGTGTTCAGTTAAATAGCCGTGGCTCAAATTTGGGTCCAAACTGGAAAATCCAAGTAGCCGTCACGTTTGGCCTCTCCATTCACCCGAACGCCCTCTTCCCCAATGCCTCACCAAGCAGATTGCACAGTGTGCCAGCCCTGCTGGACTAGGGTTCTCGTGACTGGTGCCCAGATGGCAGGAAGGCAGGCGTTTGTGTGGGTGACACAGCCTCTCCCGCCATGACTGTCAGAGGAAGCCAGAGCAGCTCAGAGCACAGTCTCGTTCTCGAATGTCAGATTCAAGTGGAACACACCCAGAACCTGTGCATGGGGTCTGCTCAGACCACACCCTTGCCCTTCACGAGAGCCATGCAAGTAGGACCTTTGAGTCTCTGTGAGGGAGCTTTGGTGGGGTGAAGGAGGTTGCAGTGTCAGCCCTAAATTTGAATTTCTTTGCTTTTCTTGGCTTGTGCTTAATCTTAAAAAGGAATTTTCTGTCTGGAGCAAACTTGTGGGGGAAAGAGAACATTTGTACAGAAAGAGATGTTCTTGGCAAGCGTGTGCTATGTTTCCCTCACATTATTGAAGAGTGGAGTGTTTGAATATGGTGTTTTTGTTTGGTTGTTTCCCTTATGGCTCAGTTTCCCCTTCTGTTTGCTGTTATAACAAAGTAAAGTCTTAGGCCCAAGTCTGCCGTGGAAACAATTAGTGAATAATGGTGTGTACACGCACACACACACGTGAAGAAACCTTTTATTCAGAGATGCCTTTAGACATTGTGACCAAGTCTTTCTAATTCACTTGTGACATACCGGTAGTGTAAGCCATTGAGATAATGACTTATACAAAGATTCGCAAAATGGAAAATTGAATATGGGCACCTGAGTTACCCTTCCCTCCTATTCCAAAGCCCACGATACACGGCCTCTTGCAAATATAATTTATTTTCACCCTGAAAACATTGTGGTAAAACAGCAAATATTTTCTTGAATTAGAAATTTATGTTCATATATTATTCATGATAACAAAAAGGAGGGAGACTCTCCTTTTAAAAAACAACAGTTATTTTCTTAACTGCGAGATTAAATACGGAAGGTAAAAAACCCACGTGAAAATAAGAGTATCTTTGGACATTAGAAAATTGAAAAGAAAAAGATAACAGGATTACTAGATTGACAGGCTATGATCATCTCTGAAAATTGTACTTAGTAGAAAAGATTAGTGAATATTTCTATAAGTCTGTTTATACCGCCAAGATTTTGAAAGCAGACCTTTAATCAGGACTTAGAATAAAGTCCTGATGTGACTAAAGAAATCAGCTTGGTTAGGCAGCTGTGGCTCAAGACAAAGAGCACCGAACAGGGGATGGGAAACTGGGTTCCAGGTGCTTCTTGCTCTTCCCCTCACTGACCTTTGGGCCCTGACAAGTTCCCATGCCTTTGGGGACCTCTGTTTCCTTCTCCGAGAAACTGAAGGTTAGGAAAGTCAAATTCTAAGGTCTTTGCACTTAGAAAATTCCTTGATTCTTTAACATCTGGAAGTTTCATCACTTAGGCAATCGAAAGTCATTGCTTCTACCTAACTCAGAGATCAGGACAAATAAAGGAGGGACGTTATGGCAGCACACTGCAAGAGTGGTCCTTTGCATCATTAACTCTGAGGGGAGTGATTATCTGAGGAAGAAAGAAGTGTCTGTGGCCCTGCCTGGGAGCCCTTAGGTCAGGCTTCCTTTCTTGAATTCCCTGCCTATTTACCACTATTATCCCTGGGCTGGCCTTCCTCCTCATTTCCTTGGAATGTGCCGTGCTCAATTAGTCCGTTGATTAAAGCTCCCAGTCACAAGTTTAAAGCTGCCTGGTATGTGCTTCCCTTGACCTGCCTTAATAACTCAGTAGGTTCATGTGGCTGCCAAGGTTACATTAAAATTCACCTACACAATACGTTGTAACTGTAAGAACATTCTTCTAGGCGTGTTTTCACTTTATACTTATTAGTGATATTGCAAAATATTCTTTTAGGAAAAATAACATTATTTTATTTTGTGTTTGCTCTAGAAGTTATAACAAAGCCAAAGATCTCAGGACCATTTCAGAACTTCAGATGGAACATTTGGCAAACAGCATGTTTCCAAACACTTTCAAATCATTTAATTGGACTTCTTAAGTTACTTAAGTTACACAAAAGTGTAAACATAAGTTGTTTGCCCAGTTTAGTTTTCATGTCACTATTCAAGTGATCACTGAAAATTCTTGCAACATTTCATATGCCAAGATTTACCTTCTTAACCTAAGTTTTATGTTAGACATTGGTTTCCATACAGAATCATCGTATCCATACTTAGGAGTTCTTGTTCTTAGTTAATGAAAAAGTTGGTTATGTTAAGTGCCTGTCTTTCATTATGAAATAGATCAATTTCAGGAAATAAGATTCTGGTACCAATTCCAATAATGATCACCAACTCCCTGTCTTACAGTTCAACTCAATTCTGACAACCACCTACCTGGAGATAGTGTCAGATTCCACAGGTTAAGGACTCGGTCCCATAAAATTGTCCACACTTCAGATGCCAGTCGCAAGTCTGGGTTGTCTGTTATGAGTGCTTCTGACCGGTTGGCTATAAACCAATGGTTCCCACCACCTCCTTGAATTTGATTAATTTGCTAGAGTGGCTCACAGAACTCAAGAAACCAGTTTACTCGTTAGATGTATCAGTTTACTATAAGAGAGTATAACTCAGAACAGCCAGATGGAAGAGATACATAGGGCAAGGTATGGGGACATGGCACAGAGCTTCCATGCCATCTCTGAGCAAGCCACTCTCCCCAGATCCTCACTGTTCACCAACCTGGAAGCTGTCCAAACCCTATCTTTTGGGGTTTTTCTAGAGGCTTTATGACAGAGGCACGATTGATTAAATCATTGACCTTTGGTGACTGATTCAACCTATAGCCCCTCTGCTCTCCCTAGAGGTAGTGGGTGGGACTGAAAATTCCACCTCTCTAATCATGCCTTTGGTTCTCATGGCAACCAGCCCCCATCCTTAAGTGCTTTGCAAACGTCACCTCATTAACATAACAAAAGACACCTTTTTCACTCTTAGCGCTTAGGAAATTCCAAGGGTTTTAGGAGTTCTGTGCCAGAAACAGGACAAAGACCAAATATACACTTCTTTTTATAAATCACAATATCACAGGAAACAAAACATATTTTACTTTATAATTTATAGTCTCTTCTTTTTTTTTTATTAAATGTTATTGGAGTATAGTTGCTTCACAGCGTTGTGTTAGCTTCTGATGCACAGCAAAATAAATCAGCCATACATATACCCCCTCCCTTTTGGATTTCCCTCCCATTTAGGACACCACAGTGCATTAAGTAGAGTTCCCTGTGCTATACAGTATGTTCCCCTCAGGTACCTATTTTATACATAGTATCAGTAGTGTGTATGTGTCAATCCCAATCTCCCAATTCCTCCAACCCTGCCCCTTTCCCCCTTGGCATCCATACATTTGTTCTCTACACATATTCTCTTCTATAATGCTTTTATATTATAGCATCTATCTTGGCTAAATTTGGAAATGGAATTTTGAAGAATGGAGAATTTTTGAGAATTTGAAGTCTTTCAGCAATGTGGCCCTAATCTGGTTCTCCCTTTACTGAAAAATCTCTCTTGAATTGACTTGAGTTTTACAGGAAATATGCAAGAAGGCTTGGGTCCCAAAGTGCTAGCTAGAGAAAAGATAGTTCACACACTGCCTTAAGGAATATTCTCTGCAAATGCTTGAATTAGCAATACCTAAAGTAAAACTTTTATAGAAATAAAGCGTGATTAAATAATACGGTGTTTTACATTTAAGAATAAAATATATTTAGTGTATAGAATATGATTGAAAAAGTTTTCTAACATGCCAAGAACATTGTATTCCTTTGTATGAGATATGAAAGCAATGTGCATCATTTCTCTATAGTTGATTTAATAAAAATATTGGGAATAGAAACAAATGACCATGAGCATTAATAGGATAGAATGTTAGGTAACTCACTTTTTAAGATCTTCAACTGGAAGGAGCTTCATTTTGTATCGCAGTGGCCGGACACTTACATTAAAATAATGGAAAATAATTAGAGTTAACAACAGCACGTAGCAGTATGTTGTTCTTTATAAATTGAAATTTAAATCTGTTCAATTTATGTAGCACATACATGTGGATGCTAAACCAATCTATGTTATACTGTGAGAAATGTGAAAGCAAGTCAACTTTTGAATATTGCTAAGTTATTTAAAAGACCCAAAAGGCATCTTTGCTAAACTTTGTTTAAACCACTGGTTATTTTTCCAGACATCAATGAATGTGAAATTGGAGCACACAACTGCGACAGACACGCTGTATGTACCAACACGGCAGGAAGCTTCAAATGTAGCTGCAGCCCCGGGTGGATTGGAGATGGCATTAAGTGCACTGGTGGGTTGGAAAATAACAGAAACTGCTTCTCATGAACTGCATGGATTATAAATATGAAAGTATCCGCTCTGTAAAGAAAAATTTAATTTGTGTTTTACTGATTTTAAATGTCACATTTTCTGTTCATAATGATGTGTGACCTCTTAAGATCTGGACGAATGCTCCAATGGAACCCACATGTGCAGCCAACATGCAGACTGCAAGAATACCATGGGCTCTTACCGCTGCCTCTGCAAGGAAGGATACACAGGCGATGGCTTCACTTGTACAGGTAGGCTCGTGTTGGAAACAGCTGTGTAAACGGCAGTCAGAAAAGCAAGGTGCTCGACGTCTTTCAAACCATCAGTTCTTTTCTGAAGGCTGGGTCAGTTATAGACAACTTGGAACAGAAAATATTGGTTATTTGAAACGACATTCCTGTGGAATGGAAATTTGTAGCCGACTCAATTAGGGAGACCTCAGAAACTAAATATATATTTATGTAGATGTATATATAGTTATATAGTTGATATATGTGTCACTGTATTTAATGATGTCATGAGTTTAAAATAAATCACACTTCCTTTCATAACCCTTAGCCTTTATATTTTTGTGCCTGTTTCTCACTGCTGACTTGTTTTCCATATTAAAACCAAGTGTGAACTTGCTGTAGGAACCTATGTGAGGAAAAGAAATTAGACATTCTGGATCAGATCAACAGCATATATTTTTCTTCCACTTGCCATCGTTGTTATCATTCCACATTAGTATAAGTAAGAATTTCATAACTGCTTTGAAAGGAATTCATTCACTTCCAGTTTTACAAGATATTAATGACATTTTCTTCTCAGTGCTAATGAATAGTCATAGAATTAATGTGAACTACTACATACATTTAAATATGTATGATTAGAAACATGATTATAAAGAAATGATATATACACTTATCATGACCATGTATATACAGACAGCACTTTTTAAGTCAGGGCATTGGTATTAAATAAGATATTGAGGTACATTTTTCATTGGCCGTTAGGTAGCATAGAAGCTCATAGGACCTGAAGCATCAGTTTATTCTGAGTACTCTGCTCACAAGAAGTCATTTAAACATAAAAGGGGCTGAGGGCCAGTAAGTGATTTATCTGGATTTTGTTTTAGCTCACTAAAAGTTTTATCATACTTGGAATTGTTTTTGCTTAACCCAGTGAAGTTTTGTCATCATAAACTTCCCACTGCTTTTTAGAAAATATTCCAAGTTTCATGTACCAGGCATGTATGGTTCATGTGTTTGATATTTAACACCTGTGATTAGTAGCAAAACTCAGAAGAGATTAAGCAGGAATTTTTGGTCTCCTCTGTAGTTGCTATTCTAGGTCTTTTGCTGCCCATCTGAGCAGAGCCTGAAGCTTGAGAATCAGGCACAACCATGACGTGTTATTTCCTGTCATGGATGTGTCCTCACGTTGATGATCCTGCTTGCAAAAGTCTTAGTGTGAATGACCTGCTTGACTTATTACCCATTAGAGAGATAATTTAGCATTCAGGATTCTGTATCTGAACCCCATGTTGACTATATATTCAATATTAGTATTCAAAAGAGAAAATTGAGGTTAATGTGTCAAGTAGAAATTATGATGAAATACCGCTACCCTCAGGAAGCTGACAATTATAAAAGTTGTTGGACCTGAGGAATCAGAAAACTCCTAACTAAGGAAGAGTAACTTGTGTTTCTTTCTGGCTGTAGATCTTGATGAGTGCTCTGAGAATCTGAATCTGTGTGGCAATGGCCAGTGCCTAAACGCCCCGGGAGGATATCGCTGTGAATGTGACATGGGCTTTGTGCCCAGTGCTGACGGGAAAGCCTGTGAAGGTAAGTGATGGGCAAGCTGCCGGGGGGCCTTGCAGGGCCTGATGAGATCAGGTTATTTAAACATTCCTGATGCCTTTCATTTGTTTGTTTTTTACACCAAGTTGTGTTTTGGCTTCCCATCTAACCTGGTCAGTTCAGTTTGTGGAGAGATTGGGTCTCCAGCTGGACCATTTCTCTTTGTGTAGCGAAAATCTCAGCTATTTGGCCATAAGCTGCACATCCAGCCTTGGCCAGATGATTTGCAAGCGTACACCCATCAGTCATAGGAGAATGGGGGTAACCAAGTCAATGCAACATATTCATCCCCATTGCTGGTGGAAAGAGCTCAAAGTGCTGGTGCCCTGATAGTGAAGGATTCTTTTCAAATATGGAAACACAGTTTTCAATCTCTGCTATGGTTTTGTTTCTAGAAATAAAGGCTTTAAATTAACAACAGAGTGGATAGTCTTGTCTGTAGGTAGAACAATGTCCTGGCTATGTCTCACATGGTCTCCAAATATCTAATACATATGAACGTGGAACAGTCTTTCGCAAATCCACTTGGTAAGGAGCCCCTAGGGATGATACCACATGTCAAGATGTCTCTCAGCATAAGGCTCCATCTTCCTGAGAAGTGTTGGTCAGACAGGAAGAGTCCTGAGAGCCTCTTGGCTGAGGATGGATCCCACTAAGAAACACAAGATTCTTCTCTTTACCCACACTTGTCAAATTTAAGCACATTATCCCTCATTGAAAAGAATTAGTGACCACAGTGAACTGAAAAACTTTCAGTAGAAATAAACACATGGTAACGATTGACAGTAGAGGTTTAAACAAGACCCTGATTAATGTCTTAACTAATCGTTGTTGCTTGTTACTAGGACATTAACTCAAAGTCAGTCTTCAGCTGTGACATGTATGCTAATTCCCTCATATAGTTCTATGTAAATACTTTTCTTTGTTATGGAACCATTGGATGTTCTTTATACAGTTTATATGAAATAGGCAGAGTTTGATATAAAATTCCTCTGAGGCAAGAAACTAATTATGCTCTTGATCGCGTGCCTAATGCCTTGTTTACTTCTGTTACTGTGAACATCCAAGGAAAACAGGTACTGTGCCACCTCTGGGAGCAGAAATAGGCACAGTGAAAGTTTTGCTTCCCTTAATGCTATAAGGGAATGTTTTGTTTGTTTGTTTGTTCTTAATATAAATCATCACTGGCAGAGTGTTCATGGCTATTAAAAGCCAGTCTCAAGGCTGCAGATGTGCCTGCGTGCCAGTTACACAAGCAGCATGTTAATGTGAGGCAGGGACAGAGGCCTGGAAAAAGCCTCCACAGTTTTTAGATCTCCATCAACAACTGCAAACACACACCATGGTACTAGGAACACAGAGGACTATAAAAACTGATGATAAAAGTTACCACAAAGCCTTTGTGGTTCTTAAAATTTTAACTCACGACAAAAACAGTGAATGTATAGATAAGAACAACCAAAGAATTTAGTCTAAGTTGGCTTGTTTGGCTCTTACTTCCCAAAAGCGATGTGGAGCTACGTAAAACACCATAATGAGATACATATACATAAAATGCTTAGCCCACTGCTTGGCATGTAATAGGGGCTGAGAAAAGGGAAGTTCTCACCTAGGAGACTTCCTTACAGATGACAGATATCTGAAAGTCTACGGGAGAAGGACCTAGGTCGATGTCAGATAGTCTTCATTTTCTTAATAATAACATCATTTGCCTAATTACATTAGGCAGTTTCTTTAGCAAAAAAATAATTTAATTTCTCCCCCTTTTCCTCCTTCCCCAAGATATTGACGAGTGCTCTCTTCCAAACATTTGTGTTTTTGGAACCTGCCACAACCTCCCTGGCCTGTTCCGCTGTGAGTGTGAGATCGGCTACGAACTGGACAGAAGCGGGGGGAACTGCACAGGTAAGGCATCCATTTGCATGGAAATCTGCTCCCAGGCGTCCAGGGGACCCAGCTGTTGGGGCCTTGCAGGATCGCACAGGGATATTCGCTGAGTCACAAAAGAAAAGCAGGGATGAAGAAGCATTAGGAATCACAGAATAAATTTCTTCAGACCTGGAACTGATTAGATATGAGCATGCAGAGGAAAAAGTTGAAGAGAGTTGAAGGTGCAGAGTTAGTAGCCCAGAATCAAGCTCATGGTTACAGAGGCACGTTCCGGGCTTGCCGTACCTTTTCTCCTTGGGCACATTTTTGGAGAGTTTCCTTTTGAAGGCTGTGCCCTGGGATCATGGGTTTTGTCTTGAACTTCTCTGCTGAGACACCCACTCCTTCCGAGCCCTGGCCTGTTGGTGGTCACCAGAGAACGCGGTACCTAGAAGTCAGCCGCCCATTTCTAGTGTGTCGATCATTTTCTCGTAGAGCAAAGAACTCTTCAGGAACATTAAAAAAAAAAAAATTAGAAAAGCCGTAGCGGGCACTCTGTAGACCCTCACTGGTTGATCTCGGCACTGAGTTAAGACTTTGAGAGCCATTTTCAGTTCTCCACCCTAGCGTCCACTTCGATTCGAGGATACTAAGGAAATAAGTTCCATTCTGTACGGGCTCAGGATTTCAAGAAAACCCTAATTTTTCCAGCTGCCTAAACAAGCCGTGACTCAGTGGCCCTCCAGTTATGACCACCTCCCTGAAATTGCTCAGGACTAAGGTATTCTTGCTCAAGCACACCTACTTCTCTTGGTTTTTCAAAAAAACTATTATGACACCAAGCTGGCCTCTAGCATACTGCAGGAAGTCACCTCTCCACCGCCATGCCTTCTCCTCAGTTCTCCAAATCACCACCAGCATCATTCTACCTACCCTGATTCCTGTTAGTCTATCCTGTCCCTCTAAGGTCACATGCGATTTGAGCAAAAGAATTTTCCACAGTAGAACCTCCAAGAGGGTTACCAGGTCCGAACAAAAGGACCGGAGCAGAAAGTATCATCCTCATTTCCCAGTCTCTTCTCTCTGAATCAGCGTGTCTGTTCTTGAATATTTTACAAGTATTCAAAATAGACAAAAGGATTGCACAGGGGTGGAATTCGCCAAAACCCGTGTCTTAAATATCTGGAATTCTGTACATGTTTTTGGAACAGAAACTGAAAGGGAAATATTCAACCCAGCATCAGTGATGGGAGAGAGACTCTTAGCAGGCCTGCAGAAACACGCTAAGCCCTGTGTGTGTGTTTGTACTTGCGCTCAGCTGCACCGAGGCAAGCACGCCCAGCGGGGGAGGCAGCAGAAGTCGCCTGCAACTGATGGTTCCCTGGGACATCTTGCTCTCATTTGATAAAATAACAAGCTGCACATATTAAATATATTTTCTTAAAACCTGTGTCTGAAGTTTTGGTTGACCGAGGTCACAGTAGTGTTTTGCTTTCAGTTACCTTCACTGAAATATTTTTTCCTAGTTCCAAGGTTATATTTTCTCCTGATGACAAATTTGAATGCTAAATGTGTTCCAGGGGAAAAAGACCAAAGACTATGACATATTTCCTTCCTGAGGGATTTTATTTCAGAAGTGGAAGACTATATTTCTAGGGGTAATTACAACTGGAAACTCTTAAAAATTCTAGTTGGGAGCCCTAGATTTGCTGCTACCGTTTTATGGTGATGCCTTCCCCGCGTCCGCTCGTGTGATAACTCTGCCCCTTGCTGTTTGGTTTCAGACGTTAATGAATGTCTGGATCCAACCACGTGTATCAGTGGGAACTGTGTCAACACCCCAGGCAGCTATACCTGTGATTGTCCACCCGATTTTGAGCTGAATCCCACTCGAGTTGGCTGTGTTGGTAAGATCTTAAAAACTTTTCAGAGAAACATACTGTTTGTTATTTTTAAAGCAACATTGAATGTTGCATTCCCAAATTTTTAAAAAGTAATCGTATAAAAATTTAACATTTCCTAAATATGGTTTATACTTTCAGGTCCTTCTCTCTATTAAATTCCCAGTATATGTGTTTGGGCACTCTTTAAGTTTCTTAGTAAATTATGGTTATTAAACAGTTTTGGAAGTGGGTTTGAATTTTCAACCCTTACGTAGAAAGAATTTGCCTGACGCTTTTTTGTTTGTATATGATAAATAGATACCCGCTCTGGAAATTGCTATTTGGATGTTCGACCTCGAGGAGACAATGGAGATACAGCCTGTAGCAATGAAATTGGAGTTGGTGTTTCCAAGGCTTCCTGCTGCTGTTCTCTGGGTAAAGCCTGGGGTACTCCTTGTGAGCTGTGCCCTGCTGTGAACACATGTAAGTGGACATCCTCCTATTTATTATTATTATTCCAGCTCAGTCCAGTTCTCCTTTCTAGCTCCAGAGAATAGAAGCCACAGAGGGAGGGAGCTGCCACTCGTCTCTACTCTTTAATCAGGGAGGGGAGATCAGTCCTTCCAGCCCTGTTGAAGAATCCCACTCCCAGTTTGGAAGTCAGAACATGTCCCCAGTTGGCTTGCACTAAAAGGTCAAGTAGGGCAGGCAACATCTCATTTCTGTCTGAGTGAAAAGAAGATAGCAGTATTTTAAAGAAGATTTTCCAGGCTAGGTTACTTATATCATATTAGGACACATTGATCTCTCCTCTTGTCATCTATTGGCTAGTCTTAGAAGCTCTAGGACAGATGGGAGTTTCCCTGGGTGAAAAAGAAGCAATTAACTAAGCGAATATGAAATGGAAACTCATTCCATTCTTATGGTATGACTTGAAAGAAAGCTTTAGAGTGTGATTTTAAGGACATAATGTCTTCTAAAAACATAAAAGGCTTTCCTTTTTTCTAAGTGGATGCTGTATTACGATTTAGAGTCAGATGTAGCTTCTGGGGCAAAGGTCAGTGGCTGCTGCTTACAGGGTATATTGGGATAGGTATTGATTCTTTCCTTGCTGAAGGATCACTTATTTACTTTTTCTAAAATTATTTGTTGAGTACCTAGAGGATGAACTCTGTGTGTGCAGAGGTGATAATTTATGGATAATGGGATGGCTAATTCTAGTCTAATGGGTAGTTCCTGCCTTCCAGGAGTGTACAGTCTAGCAAAATATGACCTAAACATAAGAGCTGTAATTCAATGTAGACCTCAGTAAGGGAAGAAAGAAGAGCAGACTCAGTGCCATGAGTGGGAGAAAGAGCACACCTGGTTCCAGTTAGGACTGTGTCACTTGCCACCCATGTAACTTTGGAGTCAGCAAGCCTGTTTCCTCATTCATAATATGCCTCATAGGATTAAATGAAATCACTCATGTAAAGCACTCAGCACGGGGATGGACGCTTGGCAGGCACCTCCTTCTCTCCTTTATTCAGAAAGGGAAGTCAGTTGTGGTTGGCAGTGTGTGGTGCTAACTTGGTGCATTTTTTAATTCAGGCTTGAAGGAAGGGTGTGTGACATGAAAGAGGGGACTTAAAAGGAGTGGATGATTGCAGAAAGGGGAGAGAAAAATAGAAGAGGAGGATAGTTAATTTCACTGATGTTGAAAGAATCAAAGCAAGATGGTTAGGTGGGGTGCAGGGGGAGGCAGTTCTATTGAGTAACAATGATTAGCCAAGCAATAGAGGTCCACCCCACCTCAAACTGGATCAGAGCTAGAACTGGAATACATACATATATACATTTATGCGTATATACATATAACTTCAGAAACCGAGGAGGGGGATTATCAGATTTGGAAAGACCATGATCATTATGAAAGAACTGATTCTTACAGAAGCTTGTCAGGATGATACAGCAGATTCGGGTCATTCTTATCCATGTGTTCCTGTATGGATCACACTGCTGGTGCATGGCACTGAGAGAAATGTTTTTGAGTGAAATACCTGGATGACAGAATTAATGGAGGGAATCAAAGGGCACTGTAAAAAGCTGGTTTTGGAAACCAGGGGAATTAGTGTTGCCATCAGTAGAAACAGAGGGGTAAGAAAACTCTCTAGTCATGAAGGAGAGAAGTGGGATGGGAACCAAGAAAGAACAGCTTTTCCTAAGGCTCTGTTTGGAAAGGGTTTTGGATTGATTAACAATATTAAGAGAAGTTGTGATTCCCAGGAAATAAGACTGAACAAAACATAAAAATGGAGGAGATGGTTACAAAATAAAAAGGGAAAGAAAAATCTTTAAAAAGAAATAATGATGGAGATAGAGAATAAAATAGTTCATAAGAACATAAGACCAGAGAGTAGGCGGAAGGTTCAGAGACTGAGGACAGTAGCCTTACATTTGGCACACATAGAAAAAGCCATTTGAAAGGAGAAGTATATACAAAGATGTTAACCTGCTTCAGGTGAGTGGGGTAACTGCCAAAGATTCCTGAAAATGAATATTTTCAGATGGATATGTCAGTTTTTCTCTTGAGGATACTATTTCTAGAAATTTTAGATTCAGAAGAACTCAGTCTGATTTTTTTTGTTGTTGTCTCCATAGCTGAGTACAAAATTCTTTGTCCCGGAGGAGAAGGTTTTCGACCCAACCCTATCACGGTTATATTGGAAGGTAATTCTGTTTCGCTTATCTTAAAGTGCACACCTTTGGAACTTCCTCGGTTTTATTTACAATGCTGTCGTTGTCGTTTTGATAGATATCGATGAGTGCCAGGAGCTCCCAGGGCTGTGCCAAGGCGGGAAATGTATCAACACCTTTGGCAGTTTCCAGTGCCGCTGTCCGACGGGCTACTACCTGAATGAAGACACCCGAGTGTGTGATGGTAAGTGGCCCTTGTAGGATGACAGGTTCTTTCAGATATTAAGAACTGACCTCAAAAACCAGCATACAATTAGTCACCAGGGAAACTGAGACTCTAGCAATACAGCACAATAGTCTAAGTGCGAACGTGGCCAGGAAACGATGCCACACGTGGCAGCTTGCGCTCATGTTAGTGACAGAATATCATGTCCAATACACCCTAAATCGCCCTCATTTTTTTTTTTTTTTGAGAGAAATGGTGTTTTTTTTTATCTTGAGCCATAGTCCTGTTTATGCCTGCAGAGTTTTCCGTGCTTTTCAGAAAAGCCATTTTTATTGGAGTAGCACAGGTCTCATTTCAGTGGCTTCTATATTCTGGATGGTTCTGGGCTCTTTTTCTTGTCCTTTACCACTTATCATTTGTACTAAGCATTTAAATGAGCTTCTCTTTGGAGGCAGCCCCTTTGGTTTTATGATGCAAGTGATGACTCCTGTTCATCCTGTGTTACTGGGAAGATGGAGACTATTGACCACTGTTAGCTTTCGGAGCACGTGGACCACTGACCAGCGTGGGGAAATGGTTTTCATCTATATACAGGAGTCACACAACGGATTTGGGAGAAGACCTCCCTGTGTCCTGGAGGGGAAATATTCCTCTGCTTCTCCAAAAGGCTTATTAGGTGACCTCGGCAGTGACAACCTTGTTGAGTATTAGTCAAGCATCACAATACACATGACACATCTTAAGAGCCATGGAGTTATCAAAAATTAGAATCAGCCCCCGTGTTTGAAAATGGGGAAGGAGGCGTGATATACCTACTTCTGTGCTGTCTTACCAGTGCAGATTCATGAAGCCAGTTTTTGATGGCTTCAGGATATATCATATCCTTCCTGAGATTTTGTGAACATATGAAGTACCTAGCTATCTTCCTGAAAGATACTTGAGAATTATCATTTCTCCACATTACCATCACTGCACGTGTTTGAGGATGTTTTGGACTCGTTTATTAAGAACTCATATCAGAAGGTAAAAATTCCTTTTCTAAAACTCCTCTCCTGAAAATGCACACATTAGCACAGACTAAGGACACTGATGAATGAAACATCCATTTTCCTTATCCAGGTTGCGAAGTGCCCTGTGGATTTTCTCCAAGACCATCAACATTTATATTGACCCTGAGTACCAGACCATTCCAAAGAGTGAAATTTCCATATTCACATACCACTTTCTCTTTGGATTATAGATGTGAATGAATGTGAAACTCCCGGAATCTGTGGTCCAGGGACATGTTATAACACCGTGGGCAACTACACCTGTATTTGCCCTCCAGACTACATGCAAGTGAATGGTGGGAATAATTGCATGGGTAAGTCCCAGCTTTTCTTTATAGTGCATGTTTGGTCCTCATCCGCAAAGAGAAAAAGAGCTTCCGAGCCAGCAGTTAGTCCCAGCATTACGTTACTCGTAAGAGCAAGTACTGCCACCCTTTCACTGAGAGAGCCTCCTCCCCTGTAAAGCATAAGCTGGGCCTTTTCTCACCACCTCGTGTGGGTGGTTGGGAGTTTTCTTTAAAATGTAATGTTGGAAAATCCCAAACAAAGGTTTAATAGTACTTCTTTTGTTTGACTTTGGGTGTATCTTTCTACAACTATATTTACAGCACTGACCTACAGTATTAAAACATCATGAGTCGGAAATGAGAAAGTCACTGCCAAATAGCAGTGGAGAATTGTTACTAGGAGACTGGGTGGAGAGTCATGTAAAGTTTATTAACACCGCAGCTACATAATGACTAAGTTCTGTGGCACAAAACAACAGGGAATATGTTTCTCAAAGTCCTTTTTCTAGTAGCAGCATAGGACGATAGAGAGCTGTGTGAGAGCAGGCTTTTCCTGCCCTAATTGAAGTCAAGTTACAATACACTTCAAAAGAGATTCACTCCTTAAGTATCCCCTTAGAATCTCCCTGTCGTGATTTCCCCATGGCATCACCAGTCCCTTAACTTCCTCCTTTCTTCTAGATATGAGGAGAAGCTTGTGCTACAGGAACTATTACGCTGACAACCAGACCTGCGACGGAGAACTGTTGTTCAATATGACCAAGAAGATGTGCTGTTGTTCCTACAACATTGGCCGGGCCTGGAATAAGCCCTGTGAACAGTGTCCCATCCCAAGCACAGGTGAGTTTTAGTTTCACCGTTACCGGAAAGATAGCTCGGTACATTACCCACAAATTGTTGGGGAAATGAATCTCAGCAGGGGAAGAAAAGGGTGCATCGTTGATCTTCATAAGAAAAGATTAGCTCACGAGGGCAAATAGTTAAATTCACAGTTGATCTTAGTACTTGCAGCTGAAAACTGAGTCACAGAATGTGCTTTCTAATTTATACCCAGGTTCATTCACCAGACATATAGACTCAGTATATTACAAAAATATAAACATTGTTATCATTGTTATGAAGTCTGCCATATAACTAAAAGTCTGGAAACATTGGGCAAAGCAGTATGACAAATAAGTAAACCATAGTCCTATCAATTTTACTTATTTATAACTAATCTTGTTCCAGAAAGAATTCAAGGTGGCCCACAAAGATGCAAATGTAAAATAAGAAGGCCTAATGCAAATGGAAAGCAAGGGTAAGAAACTCAGAGCAAGGAACAAGGGTAATACACAAGATCCAAGCTGGGAATTCCTACACACTTGCCAGCAACAAACAATAACTTGGGCTCTAAACCTTCTAGCAGCTCATATAGAGAGAGATGTGATCGAATCTAAGAGTCTCAATGACCACAAAGTAAAATCAACACTAAAGAAAAGCAGAAAAGATCAGCTCCTTGATATTGAGACCTTAGAGAAATTTCTTCTTATATCCTCATACAGAAAAATCCAAATAATGTTATCTGTTTGGGAAAAAAGTCTAATTTACATCTTAGCAGTAAATGAAGCAAAAACTTTGGTGCAGTGTTCTTATACGGTAGATGATATATGTCATATATATCGTGATGACATCATTTCCTAATGATGATCTAGATTATCTTTATGATTTAGATTGAATGAACTACCATGCAGAGTACTGATCTGAGAATTGTGTGGTACCTACTCCATTCCCCACAGTGATACGTAAAATCCTAAACCTATTGTCTGGTGCTACCTGACAGTGCATAAAACAGAAGATTCTTTTTTAGTAAAATATACCATTTCATCCATTGTTTACTCTGGAAATAGTGTCATAACCATTACTTAGAGTTACGAGTTGTCTCCACTCTGCAAGATGTTGTTAGACCAGGGATTGGCAAACAAGAGCCCATATAGGCCAAATCCAGCCCTCCTCCTATTTTTGTATGGCCCACAAGCTAAAAATAATTTTGACATTTTTAAATGGTTGGAAAAAAAAGTCAAAGGAATGATATGTCATGACCTGAAAATTTTATGAACTTCAAATTTTAGTAAATAAAATTTTACTAGAATTCAGCCCCACTAATTTATTTACATATTATCTATGGTTGCTTTCGTGAAATAGTCGAGTAGTTTTAACAGAGACTGCACAGCTTGCAAAACCTAAACTATTTACTTTTTAGCCCTCTAAGAAAAAACTTGCTGACCCCTGATCTTGACCAGTGGCCTTCAAATCTTTTGATCACTCATACCTATCGTTAAAAATCCTGGAGGTGACACGCACTTGCTGTGTGTATTTACAAGTAAATGTGTATATGTCTCTATATATTTGTTTTCAGTTATATTGAGAAATGCACTGATTATTTTCATAAACTGTTCTATTATAAAATGTACACCAAATTAATTTTAAAATTGGATTTTACAAAGATAGACATCCTAGTATTTTCTTTTTTACCTTGATGGATCATTGTACGATCCCCTGCAAACCACTTTGGAGATCTCTGATAAAGACTATGATTTACTTTCAGAAATATCTGTCTGAGTTTTAAGAATCTTCATGTTGGATATTGGCCAAATCCAGGCATGGCTGTTCATTAGCTGTGCAGTCTGCACACAGTTTAGGAGTCCCTGAAATTTGTCTGGATGGTCAGTGGAGCTGGCGTGACGCTTGCTGGAAGTGGACCCTAACTCCTTTTTATATAAGGAAATAAAAGCACTAGGAAAAGAACATGTTACATTTTGATTAAAATACTTTTGGGAACCGTTTACTAATTTTCAGTAGGTTTGACCCATAAGGCAATGGCCATCTTGAGCTTAAATTGATACCATGCTATACTGGTTACACTCATGATCTGCAATTACAGAATCGCAGAGTTAAAAGGGACCACAGATGACATTTAGTGCATCCTTTATTATCAACTTTGATTAATTCAGGTGAAGGAGAGAAAGATAAAGGGTCGGGGGGAGGGAGTGAGAGAGAACAAGAGAGCAGCATCAAAAGAAATCCAGCTCCAAAACTTGAAGTAATGAGGTAAGTTGGTTGTTTGATGTGAATTAGTCATTAATAGACCTCCTATCAAGAACTTAGCTAGATTTGCCATGGTCTCCCCCAGTCTATCGAGGAAATGGCTTTTGTATGCATTCATTAAATCCTAGATCCCTTAATGCAGAGTGGAAAGAGGCACTCATGCCAGTCCCTGGGTTCAGAGCTGAACAACGTCCTTATAGAAACCCAGATTCCTACAGGCAGGATCATACAAATGAGTGGCATATGATATAGAGACCTCTGCTTCTGCCTCATTATTACATCAACATGAGGTCACTTTTCCTTCAGTGTTTGTCTTAAGGAGAAGTTTACACCATCTGTAGGAATTTTCAGATTAATTTTTTATTTTAAGTTTTTCAAAATACAGGTAAATACCTTTCAAGAATGTATACAAAGTAATTTTGTTCAGCCTAATTATTTCTCTCTGCTGACCCCTATTCCCACCCCACTCACCCCACCTTTGTTCAATCACTGCAGATGAATTTGCTACACTCTGTGGAAGTCAAAGGCCAGGCTTCGTCATCGACATTTACACTGGTTTGCCTGTTGGTGAGTTATGGTGCCTTTGTTGGAACTTTTTGTCTCTGCCTTTGTGTTAAGAAAAGGAAGTACACACTGTTATTTTCTCAGTTTGCTTTTTTTTTTTCTTAGAAGGAACAAATCATTAAACAGTGCCATTTAGCTTTATTGAAACTCTGATTCTTAGTTTGAAACAAACAGTACAGACACCCTGTGTAGCTCCACCTAATTGGCAGCAGCATTTGTCGGTCATGATTAAGGGGACTGGAAAGCTTTTCACAGAAATACAATCAAGCTTAGTTAAACCAACCCTAGGCATCAACAAAGAGAGATTCTGGGAGTAGGGCCAGTTGACGTTTGATTTGACTATAATTCCCAATCCTTCCATCTGACTAAGACCTGAGTTTAATATGACTGTTTATACCAATCCTTATGTGTAGGTGGATCAATTTTATCTCACATAGAATCTCCTCAGGTCATCTGCTTTGGGATTTTTAGATGTGAAATTAAAAAAAAAAAAATTTCCAATCTGAGGCCCTGTCTGGTAACTGGAGCAGAGACCACTGCAGTGCTAGTGAAGCTTAAGCAAGATTCAGAAGTATTGCACAGCGTTCAGCCAATGGAAGTGATGCCTTTGTGGTTTAAAACCAAATAACATAAAAGTAGATGGAAAGCTATTGCATTCTCAGAGTCTTTCCCCAGTGTGATTTATATGGATCCTTAGATGCCCCTCTTAACTCTGAGCAGTTGTGTCTAGTAGCAAACATCACCACTTTGTGTGTTCCACCTTATTCCTAATAAGTAAACTGAAATCCACATCAGCCTTTCCAATGACATTGTGTAAGAAAACAAGGGTCTGGTCCAGCAATCAGCCTGGCTCTCTTAGTGCCAAATACATATGGCTCCATAGTCAACATCCCAAGAAACCTCATGATTTGGAAAGGAAACCTGTTAAATGGCATTGGCCTGAAACACCCGGCTCTAGCTGCTTTGTTTTTCCCCTTCCCAAAACAGATCTTTTCATCTCTTTAGAATCTCTGATCTGAGGATAAGTGGTCTTTAATAGTAGAATCCATCGTTCTCTGTGGATGGACCAGGCGTGTACCCCAGCAAGGCCTACCTTCTAATGTTGGTAGCAGGCAGAGACTCAAAACAGCATTAACATCATCCACTAATAAAACTGGAAAGGCTTCAGACATCATCTAGTCCACATCAGCTAGGCCTTGCCTTACAGTTGAGGGGACAGAGGCCTAGACAGGGGAAGGGACTCAGCTGAGGTCACCTGGCTAATTAATAACAGAGCTGAGACCAGAATCCAGTCCTGACTCACAGCTTGCTTTGCCTCTAGCTCTTGAAAACTGGAAATGTGATAGTTAGCAGTATACTTATTGTTAGCAAATTCCAGCATGACAAAATATTTAGATGACTGAGAAACTTTGTTTTATTTAAGCTTTATATTCTTCTTCTGAAAGGTCTGAAGATTGTTGGCATATAGAACCCATTCGTGTGGGGTTAAAACTATAGCAAGTTTATTAATCTTGTCTTTAAACATAAACTTTTCCAAGTTGAAGTTCAAATGGAATCCAGACAGGAAAGGAAAATATAATTTTTAATATATGCTTTTGCTCTTTTATGCCTAACAATGGCTAGAAATTTGACCCAGCCTGTTATTGTTAAACTTAAAAATACATCTCTTATATTTAAAACAAATGAATGTGAACATAACATTCATAACATTTAACCCGTGCATAGTTCAAGAATGTCTGAATTTTTTTTTTCGTTTTGCTGATAGTGCATAGTTGTGATATATCTTTGCCTAACTTTTTAAGAACATGAATGACAAATGTGTGAAAAATCTAAAACATAATTACTTGTATTCAAAATGGAAATATACCCTTTGATATTCTAAGCGGGTTTTTTTCCATTAAAGAGATCAATTTGTCTTCAAACAAAATCAAGCCCTTTAGAAAAAGGTCCAACATAAATCCATGTCCTGTCAAATTTCTCCTTTAAAACAGACTGGCTTTAGGGTGTGATTCTTCTGAAAGCTCTTGTGAGTTCCACTTAAGTCTATAGCCATCTTCTTACAACTTATGCTAACAAAGTATCTTGCAGAGGCTCCGGACTATGATATGTAAAGGAAAGTATCTCAACAACAATAACAGAAACCTAATGGATTGGAAAGACCAAAGCTTTACATTCCCTCCCTGCTTCTGAAGTGTTTTGTGAAACTCTGCCAGAGGGCTGGTAGAGGGGCCCTCTGGGATAACAAGCACTTTGCTAATGGTTTTGTGAAGATTGTTTGACTGTGGAAAAGCATACGGGAGACAGGACAGCCTGTTAGCGGATTCCTGGTATCGAATCCCAACTCTGCCTCCTGTTGGCTGTACAGTCTTTGGCAAGCTCCATGCTCTGACTTGGCATCTGCATCATGAGGATAGTCAGAGTACCTAGAGACCATCTCATAGGGTGGCCCTGATGATTTGGTAACTAAATTCAGGTTAAATGCTTGAGAAATATACCAGGCATACAGCAAGGGAGACACTACTGTTACTGTCACTGTTACCATTATTATCCTAGAGGACACTGAAAGGTCAGGAGTTCAGAGCAGGCCAAACAGCGAGTGGACCCACCAGGCTGGTGAGGAGACCAGACTCGCCCACATGACTCCCTCACCAGCTGGCCAGCCTGCTTTAGCCGCCTGGGTCCTGCTTCTGCTCTCACTCCTACTTTGGTCCTGTTTTAATGCTCACCAACCCCACTTCCAGGTACTGGTTCTGACTTGAATACATTTTAATTGGCACTTAACATTTGTCAGACAGTGTACCAGGGGCTGGTGACACCGTAGCGTAGCAGCCAGCCCCGGCGCCTGGGCTTGGGAAGCCACAGTCTACTGTGACAGTCCTTCCTTGGTGCTTGCTCTCTCTCAGTGGTCAGCTCAGGCCCAGCTTACATCCCCAGACCTGACTTACCTCCATTCGAAAGCCATGTGCAGGAGAAAGGGGGTGTTGAAGTGGAATTTGGAAGATCAGAGCTGGCCGTGACCATGGGCCCTTCCTCTGTTCCTCACCAGCTCTCCTTTCACATTCTAGACGAACACCACCACACACTTGGGGTAGAGAGACCACTTTCTCTTGGCAGTCACTTTTATTCTGCTCATCTGGTGCACAGGGCCCGGTGGGTACAAAGATGGCTCCTACCTGGACAAAGCCGTTGTTATAAAACAAAACCAGACAAACAGATAGTCAGTCAGATAGACACATGAGCGTCTGACAAGCAGTCTAGTTATCTCAGTTTGCTCTTCACTGACATCCCCGCTTCCATCGCCACCCCAGCACACACGCACACACGCAAGCACATACACACACACACACACACGCACTTTCTCTTCTTTGGCTTTAGTCCTTACATAGAATGAATTAGAAGCAGCTGACTCTCCATTCCAGTTTACCCTGCAGAGGGACCATGTGCCGTTCCGTCACTCACATGTACCTGCTCTGTTTCTAGATATCGATGAATGTCGGGAGATCCCAGGGGTCTGTGAAAATGGCGTGTGTATCAACATGGTTGGCAGCTTCCGATGTGAATGTCCAGTGGGCTTCTTCTATAATGACAAGTTGTTGGTTTGTGAAGGTAAGAGAGGCTGTCGCTATGTCACATCCAGAAATGAGCCAACCGATGAGCTACACACCCACACACACATGTGGCCAATTTCACAACATTGGAATTTCAGAAATCCATCTAACTCTAGCAGTACTGAAGGGTAACATGTGGATCAACAGACATTTCATGTAAAAATTCCCTAACACGCAGCGGGAAAAGCAGGATGTCCATTCCCCAGCCCTCTCCCCCCACACACAATGTATTAGATTTCCCAGCTGATACGGAAAAGCCTGAGATCCAGGGTGTGTCCAATAGATGGCTATTGTTTCACATTGCTTGAAAGTGAGCGTGAGTGGTGGGCAGTCGTCTTGAGCTGAACCTCAAAATCAGTGTTCTCTTCCAAACGGAGCCTTTGCTCCTCCCAAGTGAAAACAAGGTTAATGCAAATATTTCAAATGCATGAGAGAATCCCAAATGGCAAGAACAGCAAATTCGATTTTATATGAAGAATGTTGGCATGAGTGCAAATGGTACTTTTTTCATTTTCAAATTACCTCCGCTTGCCATGTGTTTGTGCTGTGATTCTGCGCATTCCTTACCGCACTTCATATTTTTCCGACATCTGGGGAAGATAGTGTTCTTTTACATTTTAGTAAAAGGGATGTTACTGGTTATTAAATATACCATGGGCCCTAGGACAGCTAGAATAATTTTCTATTTAATACTTAAACTTAGAGTCTCTAGCAGAGTTTTTGTTCATGTTAGAGCATGTATTAGAGCACATAGGTCAAATTTTTAATATTAAAAAATCTTTTTCTCCTAAACTGGGGACAACTTATAGATCATGAGTCAAGTTACAGCCCCAAGCACATGCTTGTTAAATTCTCCTCACCAGGCTTTCTGTTCCTGTGGCCAAGTTGGCCCACATCCCTTCCTCTGCCTGCTCTGCGGGGGAGTGGGAAAAGGGTGACAGCCATTCCTAGCCTTCCTAAGGAGATAGTCATTTCGGGCTTTGGTTCGGGCCCTGGGCTTCAGGTCATCAAGGGTCAGGTGTGGGGAGGAGGCATGATGTGGGAATGGAGAAGAAAGCCCACAGCAGGTGACCTTATAGTGCGAGAGGTGGCTGCCTGCTCATAGCCACCGTCTTCCACCTGTCGTACGTGCCTCAGGATGTCTGCCACCTTCTGTGGCATCTCCCCTTCTCTTCCATTCAGAGCTGGTTACTTGACCCAGGTGCCTCTTTGGCACTTATGTCTGCTGAAGCAGCAGCCGTTGGCCAGAAACCAGAGGTAAGGCCACCCAGGTCCACCACGTCAACCTAGACCTTGCTACACACATGAGACTGAAAACCTGCAGCTGCACCAGTATAAGGCACTTTGCTGTCAGGGTAGCATTCAGTGGATATGGAGATTACAAAGCACTCCAACTTTTGGTTTCCGTTTCGTAGGATATCCATCTTCAGGGTGAATGTTTAATCCAGGGTCCGGTGCTTCCCAGCACACTCATAGCTCGCACAATCAGAAAAGGAAGGTTGATTTAGTACATGCCTCAGCCAGACTGAAATTGGAATGGATTCCAGAAGTGATTTAGGGCGCATCCATGCGTCTGCCCTCCCCAAGTATGTATATAATCAGATGTTAGGCATCTGATGCATTACAGAAATGCTTGTCTGTGACACCGACTGGCTTCTCCAACTACACAAGGTACCCTCTGTGTTTCTGTACACCCTTAATTAAGAGCAGGGCAGGCCTGGTGGTGAGGTGATGCTGGGTCCTGGGTCCACTGCAACCCAAGGTAGGCATATTCTGCTTCTGTATCTGTTGTACAGAGAAGCACACCCCGTATTAGACGGAAACTCCCACTGACTGCCCATAGTCCTGAGGTTTTCCCACCACAAAAGCACACACCTAGGAGGCCTTGGTTGATGTATTTGCCGCCCCCTTGTGGGAACTTCTTTGGCTGAGCCGACTTCTGCATGAAACCCCGGTACTGGTGCTGAGCTGACTCCCACCTGTGTTACAGGCTATTCCCTTTACTGGATTTAGACTGAATTAGAATGTTTCATAAGAGCAGGAGAAGGGAATATGTATTTTGCCCCACGCTATAGCCTGGACTGTGCAGTAACTTTTGCAATGCCATGAATTTGAACTGTATTAGGTAGCTGTTAAATTTTTTAAAAGATAGACAAACAACTCCCTGAGCATAGTCAAAGCCCTGGAGCACACAATATCCATT
The DNA here is from genome assembly GCF_000442215.2 of Lipotes vexillifer. Classification (NCBI taxonomy): domain Eukaryota; kingdom Metazoa; phylum Chordata; class Mammalia; order Artiodactyla; family Lipotidae; genus Lipotes; species Lipotes vexillifer. The sequence continues at coordinate 3,000,890 of NW_006782914.1, forward strand.
TTATTCTTTCCTTTGATAGTGAGCGTTTGGTTATTTTCAGTGGTTTTATGTGCAGTCTCTCATGTTAAGTCTCCTTGATTTGACTGCCATGTGGCAGAAATTTAAGCAAGAGCCTGTGCAGCTCTGCAGTTCAAAGCACTGTCTGTAGACCAGGAGTACCAGCATCACTTGGGAGCTTAACGGAAGCACAGAATCTCAAGCCTCTCCCCAGACATGCTGAATCAGATGTGCCTTTCAAAAAACTCCTAAGTGATTCATATGCGCATCCAGGTTTGAGATGCTGTGCTCTGCAGAGCTCACAACCTTCCAGACAAAAGCAACCCAACTGAATCCTAAAACCCCCAGGCTTTGAGCAAATACAAGATTTCCTAGGATATTGGTCTATACCCGTATCAAGTCCTGGCCCTTGAAGCTGAGTTTTCACAACTTTTTCTAGACATTAGCAGCGTTAGAACCCGTATGTGGTGATAAATCATGTATTTGCATTTCTGAAAAATATTTGTAAAACAGAAAAATTAGAAAACAAAATTTCCATCTTCCGTGGTTTGTTCAGTAGAACCGATCAAAACAAGAAAATATAAATCCATGTTGTGTGAGAGGCTTCATCAACTTGACACCAGATTCCGCCCTCCCTGTAATTCAGTTCTCTCCTGCTTGTAGATATCGACGAGTGTCAGAACGGCCCGGTGTGCCAGCGCAACGCGGAGTGCATCAACACTGCGGGCAGCTACCGCTGCGACTGCAAGCCCGGCTACCGCTTCACCTCCACAGGGCAGTGCAATGGCAAGTAGTCCCCACCGCCCAGCGCCCGCCCGACGGGCCAGCCCCATTCAGCTGCAGATACCTGGATTTCTTTGAGATGGTTAGGTTGAAGAATACATGACTTCTGAGTTGTAGTAACTAAACTGGGAAAAGGGAAATCTGTTGAAATGTCTTCACACTTAGCTTTTTTCTCCCTTTGGAGGTGTGACGTTTCCAAATTTGCCTCTCTGCTGCCCTGCTGCAAACACCCACTCCCACAAATGCGCGCACACACACACGCACACACACACACACACACACTCTCTCTCTCCCTCTCTCTCTCTCTCTCTCTCTCTCTCTCTCTCTCACTCCCTAACTGGTATTCAGGACCAAATACTTTTTTGTCCTTTCACATAATCCCCCTGGAGTGGGTGAGGTTGTCACCATTCTGGCCACATACCCCAAGTCTAGATGGCAAAGCTCTCCTGAGCTGGGCCAGATTAAACTGCACAAACCAAGGAAAAAGAACCAACAGTATCACTTTTTCTCCCAAACAGCTTACACAGCTGAGGGCAGCAAACGTTGAAAGCCTTTTATTTGCTATGTCACCTACAGTAAAATGAGAAACTATCCGCTAGAGGTTAAATTTTTTTGTTGTTCCCGTTTGTCAGGGATGTGGTAGAAATAAGAAGGATGAGCGTGTTACCAACTTAAATTGATGGCAAAATTATTAGGTGTCTGATGGTATCTTGTAGCCAGTGGTATCAAAATAAAAACACTGGTGTTTCAGCCCAGAAGGAAAGTAATACCTCAGAATGATTTTCATCTGAGTTTTTTAGTAATTATAAATCACTGTATATTTAGCAAGGAGGTCAGGAAGAATGTGTTATTTTGCTTCTGCCTCACTTCACAAGGAATTTCCTGGATATTTTATGCATTTGTGAATGAAACAACACCAAGGAACGTGGTCAGATTTTCCTTGGATTTCCTTGCCCACCAGTGATTAAGTGGTGGGAAGTGCACTGCTTTCCGTAGGGTATTTTGCATTGTTTTGTGAGACTTTGGTGGGAAGAGGGTGTAATACCAGAACAAAAACTCATTTTGAGAATCAAGACTTGTTTTTTGGGGGTTTAAAGGAACATGTGCAAGTATTTAGCATTTTGTCAGCAGAGCAGTTGTTATCCACGTACTGAAAAAAAACAAAACAGGACAGGAAAAGTGAGGACGTCTCTGATATGAGTCACAATGCTCTCATGAAACTTGGCATTCATACCACTTCCCTGCATTTTGCTTGTAATTTATATTTAATTGAAACTGCGTGAAATAATTCCAATCAAAATAAGGAATTGCTGATAATATAGAACATGTCATTTCACACCATTATCATGCTCAGGCAAGATGAGGGAAGAACTATTTTATACATCAAGATAAGACGTCCAACCAGGGCCTGCTGGGGCTTAAGCCCTGTCATGTTTTCTTGTAGAATATTAACATAAATAAAGCTCATCCGGCGTTAACCAGCGATAAGTACTGTGAAGGAGTGTTGTCTGTAGCCAAATCTTCATTTCCCTCATTCATCGAAATCCTCACAAGAAAGGGAATGTACTTGAATTTGAGTTTTGCAGCTATTCAGCCTCTAGGGCTGAAGACTTCACTCTGGAAATGTCTTCACTTACATCTTACTTTTAAAATGTCTTTAAATACTGTCCTATACATGGCATTTTTCAGACATATTGTAAAATACTCCTGTCTTCCTGTGTTTAAGATGAAAAGAACTAAACTTTCCTTATCATAATAAGATTTTTATTTGAATCCATAAGTACATCATTTCAACAGCTGGCCATAATACCTGCACTGTTGCTGAGAGATTTTTAGAGAACAGTTAGGCATCGAAGCTGAGGATGCTGGTCTCACCTGAGGAGCTGTGGCATTAGAGCAAGTGCAGCCCCCTTCTGAAGTGGGTTGCCCAGCTAAAGACATATTCTTCCCAGCCATTTCCTCATGGTCTCCTCTCTTTCTGCTGACTGTGTGGGTGTTTTCCCCCAGTACCCTGTTTAAATCTCCTATCTCAACCTCAGGCAGCACCTTCTCGGAGTTTAAATCTTGGTGCTTGTAGAAACCTAGTTTTCTGGTCTCAATACAAAGTGAACTTCACAATTAAGTTCTCTAGAATTGTAACTTTCTGTTTCACCAGTAGAACTGCAAAGTAATCCATGTCTCATTTTTTAAAAATCATCATGAAATAGGCAATGTAGGAAAGAAAATTCCTAACTGAGGATCCCTTTCTAATAAGATTCTTAATGCTCTCCATTTTCTGTGGGTCCCAGAGATAAGACAGACCTGGTCCTTGCATTCTCCCAGATCCATATTACCAGAGGTTACCCAAGGTTTGGGCCAACCCTCCTCAAAATCAGCTCCCTCCACAGAGCTTGGCAATGGAAATCAATTTCCTCTGCCTATCTCAGGGAGAAGCTTGCTCATTTTAAATCCGTTTTCTCTGATGGGAACAATCATAATTTGTCCACTAGCATTTCTGCATGGGCTAGCCATAGCTCCTAAGCTACTCTATCCCAATTTCCCCTCTTTATGATAGACTCAACCGCACCTGAGACTTTTAAAGGATATGGTGATTCATCAACTCTAAATGTTCTGCGTATTGGAAAAGTAGTTCTAAAAATGGCAGCCTGAGCACGTGAAATGGAGGGAATATACTCTCTCCTGGCGTGGGCACAGCTGCCCTGTGCAGCAAAAAGTGCCTGTTCCCAGTTGCTGTCTTCTCAGTAGATAGGGCGGGCAAACAGCAAGCTTGGATTATTCAGCTGAGGGCAGGGTGCTGCGGTGCTCTACAACATCTACACCCAAGGGGGCATTCTGCTATTTGCTTTCTTTTGTGACAATAGGAAAATCAGGATAACGCAGTGCCTTTTGAGTTACATTTTCCCTAAACGTAGAATCTTGAGAGCTTTAGAAAATTAGAGACATAAGTAGGCATGTAATTATGTCATCTGTGGATTCCTGCAACAAATCTGGCCCCTCAGATAATCAGATTTCAGGAGAGCATCACTTGATGACAAATATAATTTAAAGCCTAAAGACTGGCAGAAGCAAGATGAGAGGGCTTCCTCTTGAAAGAATATGGATAAGAAAGAAAGAAACATCATTAGGATTGTCAAGTGCTGAAAGGAGCCATGTGTAGACAGGAAGACTTGGTTCAGATGGAACAAAAGGTTATAGGAGTGAGACAGAATAATGATGTGTAAGTGGAACAAGGGACGATGCAGGCTGTCCATCATGAAAACCTATCTTAGCAATGGGACTTGTTTGATTTAAATTTCTAGAGGAAGCCATGAAGCTTCCATGATTTGAGGCACCAAATCTTGACTAGACAAAATACTTCAATCAGTTACACAGTCTAGGATACTGCTTAGGCAGATAATCAAATGGATTATCTACCAGTCTGGATTTTTCTTCCCCATTCTAAGTTTTCTCTTCTTTTAGAAGATTTTTTTGGATACCGCCCCTGTTTTTCATTGCTTGTGTATTGTTAATATGGTCTGAATGTGCCCAGTAAATCAGAGTAAGTTTTAACCAATTTTGAGTCAAAAATAAATATGTCAGCATCTGTTTTACTGGCTTAGTTTAGAGCTAGGATTAATCCTGAGAGCAATACCTAGAAGTAAGTTATTTGATTTGATTTTGTCTTCTAAGTTTTCACTTAATTTTTATCTACAGATCGCAATGAATGTCAAGAAATCCCCAATATATGCAGCCACGGACAGTGTATTGACACAGTTGGAAGCTTTTATTGTCTTTGCCACACTGGTTTTAAAACAAACGCTGATCAAACCATGTGTTTGGGTGAGTATGTGACTATCATTTCATTTCTTCTTAATAACCCATTGAAAAAATTCATTTGTATCTGAGTATATTTAAAGTTAACCCTAAACCTTTCGGTAGTTGTTTTGTTATTTATAAAATAAAAACAGAAGCACATGTGTAGCATTAATATCCTTTGGTATTTAATCTTTAGTAATCTGAACATCATAAACCTCTTTCTTGATAATCATTTGGCTGTCAGTTCAGAAAAACTTTTGACTAAGAGATAAATTGAGAAAGATATGAAGACAAAAAATTACTATTTATTAATGTTAAAAGCCTATTATTCTTTTATAATATTTGTGTGAGTTTGCCTTATTGGAAAGGGTGCAGCTTTTGATTGTTTGAGTATGAGCATTTTTTGAGACCTGTCTGTAGTTTGTATCAGATCCTTAAAGACAAATTTACAGATCATTTTCCTAGGGGAAAAGAGCTCAAGATTTTAAATCTCTTCCTTGGTCTTAGTACTGAATCAGAATGTTGATTTAGAATAAACTTCAAATGTGTCATCAGTCAATTTCTCTCTTT
>NW_006782914.1:3006197-3010897 GCF_000442215.2 Lipotes vexillifer
TTTCCCTCCTTTCTGTTTCTACTTTAAAGCAACATCCATTAAGTCTTCTGGGGACTTCATGAACATCAATCAGTTTCACAGCTGGAAAAAGAACAATCAATAGAGTAATGTTTAAAGTGCTTGCCTTTGGCTGTAATTGGATTTATCCATTAGGGAACATTCTCATAAAGTTTGGTCATCTTCAGAGCAGATAAGTTTTAAGTTAAAGATTATAATAAGCCCTGCTCATCACTGGAGAGATAATCCCTACATATTAATGAAGCCCTGCCCAACTTTCATTCTCCCTCTTCCATCTGAATTATGTAGAACCCTCTACCAGAGAACCTGCCCAACTAAAGAACTTCACTTGCTTGGCTAAAAATGAATCAAGGCAGAAGTTTTTGACTGCTGGCAGGGTGACTCATCTGGATGCAGTCGTCAACCATAGACACACATGTTGGAGTCACATTGGGCTCAGCAATAGCTTCTTGATTTAAGATCACAGATAACTTATCTTTATGTCCAAAATTTGAAAGGAAAGGAAATCCTAACACTAAACACTACATTTTGCTAATCTGAGGTGTTGCCTTCCACTCCTTCCCCATTTCTTTGTCCTTGCCCTCCTCATCCTGCCTGTTGATATAACAAGCCAACAATATCAACGTTTTTCATTTTAATTTATTTCCTCCTTAATATAATGTACACCTACTCTTTATGAGAAAGACGATGGCTGCTGTCACAAGATGCAAAGACACACAAGATGCCAAAACAGCTTTACAAATAGTCAAAGTGAAAAGTCATAGACCAATAAAAAGACAAAATATACTGCAAGAGAGGAGAGCCATATTGGGGGCCATCACACTGGGATAGTTTAGAAGGGAGATAAGTCACCATTTCATGGGAGTGGTCGTGGCTTTTTAGGGGTGGATTGGGAAAAAGAAGCATGTCTAAAATTCCAGGTGAGTTAGAAAGCTCATTTATTTTGTTGCTGATTTGGGGGTAATATCAGGTGACTCACTGCTTTTTGGTAAACTGGAGTGAGAGTCTTAAAGGCTGAAGTTTGCCAAAGGTGGCAGTGAATCAAGACCCAGATGTGCACAGAATTTTCCATTTCCAAGTGAAAGTATTTGAGAAAAGTGGCAAGGGTGGAGAATTCTAGAAGTAAATAGAATAAAATAGTTCTTGTCCAGTTCTCATGTCCTTAGCTTGCCTCCTTTCACATGCCAACCAAGGAAAGGATTTTCTCCCAAGGCTTAGAACCTTGCCTTTTGCTGGTTTCTCACAGGGAGCTGCCACTGCTGGAACTAATACCAACCTCGAATCTAGAAGTTCTCAGCCTACGTACGACATTTTGTGAACTCTAAAATGCCTTTTAACCGCAGGTAACCATATACCCTCTTCTTCTGTTAATAATCATGTTTTTCTATGTCCTCTGTTCCTGCTAGACATAAATGAGTGTGAAAGAGATGCCTGTGGGAATGGAACTTGCCGAAACACAATTGGTTCCTTCAACTGCCGCTGCAATCACGGTTTCATCCTTTCCCACAACAATGACTGCATAGGTGCGTGTGCAAAACAGTCAACCACCAAAGGAAGGCAGTTTTATGTGTGTTCTTTGTAATTAGCATCATCTCCAGCGTGCTGGCAATCTTTTTTAATATATGCCATCTTATGCGTGACAAGTGGTTAAAAAGAGTTGTTACATATAGTTACTACGTCTATTACTTTTATTAATATACTCATTAGCAGCTGTAATTTTTATAGTCAATATAGTTACTGACTATAGTTACTATAGTCAATATAGTTACTACGTCTATTACTTTTATTAATATACTCATTAGCAGCTGTAATTTTTATGTCTACTATGCTGAGAATTAAAAGCATTTCAAAAGAAATCGAATGTGTTTTAAAACATACAAAAGCTATCCTTTGTATAGAAATTACGTAGTTCAGGAGCAGTGTGGACCTGCTTGTCTAGATGTTTCACTATAGCCTCCCTTCAAAGAAGTTAAAATTCTTATAAAATATGCTATATTATTCACAAGCAAGGGTAAGGAACCAAATTTTGTATTGTGCTAGAGGCTACTTTTATACACTTCTGATTACAAGAATACTTAACAATACCCTCAGCTGTACTGCGTATTAGTAATTCAGTTTTAACCTTTAAAAATGAAACCTAAAGGATGATCAAGGTGAAACTCATACAAAATCCTAATATAAATGATCAATCTCTAATTAGTAGAATTATGTCCTCTTGTTAGCTTCTGATAGGTGAATAAAGCCAGGTCTGTTGTTATAAACTAGATCACATTGGAATTTCTTAAGTCTGCCTGAGCCAGCAAAGGCCACTGAAATTCAGTATAAGTATTTTTCCCTTTAAAAGTTTTGATCATTGATGGGATTATGACATTTTCTTTGGAACATATCAAAGGATATTTTTTTGGCAGATGTTGATGAATGTGCAACTGGAAATGGGAACCTTTGCAGAAATGGCCAATGCATCAATACAGTGGGGTCCTTCCAGTGCCAGTGCAATGAAGGCTACGAGGTGGCTCCAGATGGGAGAACCTGTGTGGGTGAGTGCTGCTTCAGAAAGACCCTCCAAAGGTCATCCCAGAGGCCACTCCAGGAATCATGCAGTCTCTATCACAATCCTTCCTTCAGAAGCCTGGAGGAAAAAGATCAGAGTAGAAGGACACTAATCCTGCCTGTATGTGTGTATGGTATATATACCACTCTTCCCCTTTATCTTTTAAAATTAAGTGTTTGTCATTACAGAAACAGTTACAGCATTCAATGTAACTGTTAAATTGTTCTATAAACAACTGTAATTCCCTTTCTTTTATTCTTTTTCTTCAACATAGCTTTGTGGTAAGCTCTTATACAGTCCTTTGGGTGTCCTCAAAGATCTTCATACCCATTGACTTTTCACGTGCTATGCTTTCCTGGAAAGTAGATCAAATAAAATATGGTTGTTAAATACACTGCACACTTCTGAAAGCCAATAAAGCTGATTTTTATTGAGCTGTTAGTTTTTCTCCAGGGTAGAGTTTGTGGACTTTAGATTTATGTATTTCTTAGATTTTATTCCAGTTTCTTTCAATTTTAGTTGCTTGATGGAAATCATGCCAGTGGGAACCTCTTTCTTCTTTTTCCCTTTTCTTTGCAGATATCAACGAATGTCTCCTAGAACCTGGAAAATGTGCACCAGGCACCTGTCAGAACTTGGATGGGTCCTACAGATGTATTTGTCCACCTGGATACAGTCTCCAGAATGACAAGTGTGAAGGTAGGAGGGCTATCAATATTTGGAAATTAGCAGTATTGGTTACTGCATTGACATTATCAAATTTTTGAGATGGTGTGATGGTGTCTTCATTTTGGAATACTTTATCAGAAACAAATCCAAGGGTAGGGTATGACTTACGGGCTCAAAATTAGATGGTGAGACAGGAACATCAATTCTCATGCTAATCTCTGATGAAGCTATTTTGCTCTGTGTGTACGGGTGGTCACATAACCCTGACACTTTCCCAATACACTTTTATGCAGCTGGTAAAAAGTTCTGGATTACATGTTTTTAAGTGCCAATGGGTTGCAACTAAACATAGCTTCCTGATTCCAGTTAAAATCTTTTAAGTGACCACATTCAAGGTTGGATGAATGTGGCTATATTATTTGTCTATGTTATTTTGACTTGTAGAATGGCAGAAATGTGTAACTACAAATAAATTCTCAGCAAGTTTTGTAGTACCATATTCCTCAATACGTACGTATATCATTGCATTAAATGAAGGACATTAATTGCCAGAACTTCATCAATGAATAGGGTGGAAAGGACTTTTAAGAAGTCACCTAGTCCATGCTCCCACCTTTAAACAAGTCTGCATCTAATCCATAATGAGTAAGAATTGTCCACTTTTAATATCATCAATGACAAATGTTTATTATATATCTATTTTAACTCTCAGTCAAGAGATAATATTCTAAATGAAAACACTTTATCAAAATTAGACCTAAATACAAATTATTAAGTGTTATTTTACTTCTATTAGAGATCAGCTTTATTCACTCCCAAGATTAATGCAAAAATTACCCTAAAATGAACAGAATGAAAATGTATAGAAAGAAAAATGACTTCCGCAATAGTTTATAAATGTGTTCATTCTAAATCTTTGTCCCTACCCTTATGAAGCTGGCACCTACAGTTTGATTTCTACCGTAACAACAACAAAAGCAAAAAGGAAGCATCCGAGCATTTTCACAGAAGTTGACTTTTAAGCAAAGGTTGGATGTCGGGGTGGAGGGAGTGTAGGAATGGAGCAATTCAATCAGCAGCAGCAGTTCAGATAATGAGCCACAGGAAACATGATGCAACTATAAATGCAACATAAGAACATGAAAATGAGGAAGAAGCTAGTTTTGCACTGTACAGGAAGATACTTTGCACTGCACATTTCTAGAAAATCGATTGTGTGGTATTTACAAAACTAAGTCAAGAGAACAAAGTTAATATCCTAACTTCCCTTTAGTTGGACCTCGTGGGAATAAAGCTGTGTAATGCGAATACATTTTGGTGTGGGTAGAACTCGTTGCACAAACCTGAAAATAAAGAGTCGCAAGATACAAGGGATATCTGTTTCGTTGAAAAAAAAAAATTTCCATAAAAACAGCATGGCTCAGAATCAAGACTTACCTCTTTTTCACTACAAATTCCTGCT
>NW_006782914.1:3011178-3036792 GCF_000442215.2 Lipotes vexillifer
GAAAAGAGTGGCCATACTTTTTCCACAAGTAGGGTCATCATGTACTTTACTGACCAAACCAAGACAATTCTGAGGAGGGCACTATTAATAAAGTCCAGGTCAGCAGGCATAAACTAGGACTCTCCCAGGCAAACTAGAACATACTCAAGCCATTGAAACGTCCCTGCAAACCATCCTTAGTTACTCCTTTACAGTAGATCAGGTATATTAATAGGCTAAAGGAACATGTCACAATTATGTGTGTCAAATTCTTATCATCTGTATGATAAAAGAAAAACTATAGTCTATACACAGAAGATATTTTTGTGTCTTCAGACAAATTAAACTGCAAATGAGAGATAGGAGCCTCATCTCTTGTGGTATCTTTAGTTTGTATTACATAGGATTATTTTCATGAGTACTGGTGTCCTTGTAAAAGTCATAGTTTTAGGATTTTGTAGCATGGGATATTGGGGAAAGCACTGTGGACAGATGGGTGGAGGGGAACAAATTTGGTTCAAAGGCCTACATCTCTTACGGGGTAACTCATTGGCAGCACAATTAAAATTTCAGAGCGTCTGCTTACTGTGTAGTGGTGAAGTCAGCCTCTAGAGTTTCTCGCTTCTTTCCTAGTTTAGGGTGGTATGAAATTACTCCAACTTTTCCTAATTATCCAAGAAATTCAGTCTGGGTAAAACATGTTTCTCACTGCATCCCTAAGAAGGCACTTGCAGAGTCCATTTTTACAATAAAAACCATCAAAACTAGTTTTTTAAAAGTCATCACAGGGACTTCCCTGGCGGTCCAGTGGTTAAGGCTTCACCTTCCAATGCAGGGGGTGCAGGTTCAGATCCCTGGTCGGGGAGCTAAGATCTCAACATCCTCGTGGCCAAAAAACCAAAACGTAAAACAGAAGCCGTATTGAAACAAATTCAGTAAAGACTTTAAAAAAAATGGTCCACATCAAAAAAAATCTTTAGAAAGAAAAGAAAAAAAATAAATAAAGTCATCGCAGCCTAGAAGTCCACTCACAGCATCATGATACAGGAAAAATCTTCATTGTTAGAAGAGTTTTGAAACTCAGTTACACTTTGTACTTTTACATTGTGCATTTAGTATCCGATGGTGTCTCCATCATGTTTTGACCTTGTCTGACACGTGTACTTCTTTTAGATATTGATGAATGTGTTGAAGAACCAGAAATTTGTGCCCTGGGCACGTGTAGCAACACTGAAGGCAGCTTCAAATGTCTGTGTCCAGACGGGTTTTCCTTGTCCTCCACTGGAAGAAGGTGCCAAGGTAAGTGCTTTTTTGACTTTTGGCTTTAGACTTTCATTACTCTGTGTTTATTTGTTGTGGTTTTATTTTTTAAACATGGCGAAGTTTTGATTCTTTGTGAAAGAGAAGACGGGGTGTTTTCATTCATCCAGACGTCTAATGATTACCATATGTCAGAAAGTTCATTTTTACTTTTAAGGTTAAAAACTCATCCATCAAATTATGGTTGCTTGTACAACAACTGTCCTGGCACTTTAAACCTGTCTCTCCCCCTCAGAACACAGATGCTGATAGGTCAGTCAGCAGGGGGTCAGCCATGAGCCACTGAACACGGCAAAGCCTGGGGGAAGTTCAGTTACAAGTTCTCTGCCTCTGAAGAGGTAACCTCTGTAAATATGGGCCAAAACCTAGACTTTCAGACAGAAAAGTGCAGATTAACTCATGTGCTCCCAGGATATAATGCCTATCTCTTACATCACAAGTTCTCTAAGAAAACAGAGAAATAAATGTGAACTGACCAGGATTCTTGCTGGCCCACAGTCTGTTTTCAGGAATGATACTTGTGAACTTAAAAAGAAAAAAATCAAAAGGGGAGCCTGAACTTAAGCATAACACAGTTTATTATGTCTCAGCAAACTATTCAGATTTTACTAAACAATCAATTGTGTGTGTCTGTCTACTTATACAGACTAGTTTAGTGAATTCAGGACAAAAAAACACATGCAAACAGACGTATCCTCCCCCCACCCCCGTCCCACCCCCTTCCGGTGGTTTTGTTGTTGTTTGTTGTTGTTATATTTTTTGTTCAGTTTTTTTTCTCCTTGGCTGTTTTGTTTTGTCTTTTGCTTCCATATTACCAAGTAGGAGGCAATGAATATCATTTAAGATTCCAAATATTGGGCTTAGGGGTCTCAGCCTTGCCATTTATAGCCTAGGGCAAGTCATTTAATCTTTTGGAAGCTCAATTTTCATATTTCTTATTTTTAAACAACAATAAGAATACCTGCCCAACCAGTCTTATTGAATACGTGAAAAAGCTTTGCTGATTTCTGAGTCCTTCATAGGCTTTTGCTACTGTTGTTCAAATTGATTAACTTTTTACTTTTCAACGGGTCATTTGGTCACCTGATATTTAGGGGTGTGAAGGGGGAGAGTTGAGAATTCTCTGTTGGTGTGATCCTGTAGGTAGCTATCAGAGGCCCATGTGGATTTCTGGGTTATGGGTGGGATGGTGCTTGACTCAAGCAAATATTCTGTCTGTATGGTACAGACCAGCCAGATAAATTCTTCCTCCTACTCCCTTGTCTTTGTGTGCCTTTGGCTTGGCCGGAGTTTGGAAAGAAGGCAGTGAGAAACCAGGTGTGAATCTGCCGATGTGGCAGGCCGGAGGAAATTCATAGGCTATTAATTCAATTTGCACTGGCCTGTCACAGAGCAAGCTAACGCTGCAGGAAGAATCAGCCCAGCTGTGAGCAGCCCTGCCACATGCTCAGCTCCAAGAGGCAGAGCCAGAATTGACGAATGCAGGCAGGGAAAGTGACTTTTGTAGCTCTGATGAAATTTCAAAGGTCATTAAGGCTCTTTGCAGATAGACCGGTAAACAGGCATCCTAGCAAGCCCTCGTTAAAGGATGTGGGCATACACAACTCTCTTTCCTGATGCAAGGCACCTTTAATTAAAAAACAAAAACAATTCTAGAGGATCATCACAAGCAAATGTAAATCTCCCAAAGAGCACAGATTTTGCTAGAGCCAGGGCATTAAGAGCTGGGTTTTTACTGTAAGATGACAAATTAGGAGTCAGGCTTCTGTTGTCCATAAAATGAGAAAATTCCACAGAACCACAGATAATGTTTTTGAAGGAACAAATGTGATATAGGACTCAGGAGAACAGACCCTGGCACCTAAAGGCCACAGATGTAGATGAGCCACTCCCACTTAACAAAGTTCAGTGAAGGAAGTTTGTCACTTAGGCTCACTCTAAACTTCATACCTAGATTTTTTTTTTCCCCCGGCGTGAGGTGATAGAGCGGTGTTGGGGAGCTGGGCTGGGGTATGGAATAGGGTCAGTAATGAAAGGAGAAGAGAATGAGAAAATTAACAGACCAATATTAGTACATGCATGTATCTGGGTTTAAAAGAAACATTACAAGCTGAAAGACAAAGGAGAGAATTGAGTTTTGATATAATTGTTGAGACATTTTTGTGAGTAGTCATTAAATTATATCTTAAGACAGTTGTAGGCATAAATAATAAAAACGACCAATAAACACAAAACACTGTATGTGACAATGAACTTGAAGAATAAAGCACATCAAAAGGTGTCCCTTCAAGAAACTACAATTTGTTAAATCTTGACACTTCTCAGCAAAGCAACCATTTAAATAGCAGAGATGCTGCAGGACAAGGATAGGCTTTTATTGCTCTTCACCTTCAGAAGAGTAGTTTGCTGAAAGGTGCCTTTTAGGTCCCAGCCATAATGGATGTGAAAATGGAGCAGAAACTAGAGAGACATTTTCTCTAAAGGAGTTGGTAGCCATGAAGAGTTCAACAAGTTCATTGGAGAGGTCAACAGAATTTGACTTATTGGAGCCTGGTAAATGTGGTTGACCGATTGATTGATTGATATTTTTACTTTAATTCATAAAAATTTTTCTGCTATGATCTTTGGCACCTTAGTTATTCTTACCTTGTCTCCTTTTCCTTGAAATAAAAGATGGTGAAATTGTCTTAACTGAAATCATAAATGGCTATAATAATACGCTACCTGGAATTGAAAACAGTGACAGGAGAGAGCAGACCTGGTCATACGTAAAGAAAGGGGGATTGTGCAAAATGGATATGAAAGCATTTCCTTAAAACCTGCAGATTTTAGCCTCTGTGTAACTCTGAGGAGTTTGCAAAGCTTTGGAGGTCAAATTTGAGGGAAAACATACTCCAGGCTCTTGGATGAGCTCACTTTTTAGAGTCACCCAATTTGCTCTACAAGAAATGGAAAAGTCAGTTACCAAAACTGTCAAGCAATTTTGGAGAATTTTGTAGGAACCAGATGCCAGCCCCATGTTCCATGTTGGAGTTACCAAGAAATAACTGATATTAAAGAAATATATTCTTTGGAAGAACAATTATTCTCCTTCACATCCACCCATCTCCCCGTCCTCCTCTTTACCTTCCCTCTCTCTGTGGAGCTAAATAAGCTTCTGTGTGTGTGCAGGTGTGTACACACACGTGTGTGAAATCTGCAGAAAACCTCACGTATATTTTGTAGACAGAAGCTGCGTGAGTAGCTGCTTCCGTGAAATACCATTGAGTTGTATTTTCGCCAGTCCACAAAATTGCCACATCTTTATTTGCTCTATGCCTGGAATCTGGGGTTTTATTTTGGCTCCAGGGCTTAGGGGACACAGAATAAACAGCACAGTGTGATATCACAGTGAGTACTAGAGCTGGGAGGTCCACCTTAACTACCTTAACTTAGTGTGCTTGCTAAATGTTATACCATCTCAATGTCTCCGGCCCGAAGTCACTGATGACGTCAGCATTGAAATGTGGCAGTGTTGGTTTTTATTATTCACCTCAGGTTATTTTTGGAACACTGGATAAAATGAGAAATAATAAGGTAAGAGCCACACAGATTTGTTCATCAGCTCTCACTACAAAAGTTACTTACCACTTTAAAGATCTCAGCTCAATTACTATTATAATCACTTAAAAAGTGTGACTTTAGTCATGAGAAGAGATCACATTTAACAGGGTGGATTGTTTCTTACTCAGTAGTATACAATAATGACTTAGTAGGAAAGCAACTGAGGGGTCTCTTGAATTTGTGCTGCAGATTTGCGAATGAGCTACTGTTACGCGAAGTTTGAAGGAGGAAAGTGTTCGTCACCCAAATCCAGAAATCACTCCAAACAGGAATGCTGCTGTGCCTTGAAGGGAGAAGGTTGGGGAGATCCCTGTGAGCTGTGCCCCACTGAACCCGATGGTATGTGTACTATTTGCATTTCTCTTTGGCCCTTCAAGGTACAGGCTATAAGATTGCAGACCTTCAAAACGTAAGGCAATTTAATTTTAAGTCCAACTAAAATGTTCACTAAAATTATTTTATCTCAGGAGCTAGGTAGTTATTTTCTTCTGAACTATGTTATGACTCAAAGCTGCCCAAGTAGTAGGTACACCAGCTCTGGGAGCCTTGTTATCTTTCTCTGGTTTCTGGGCTTGGCTTGTTCATCATGTTCCAATATGTGCAGCTTCCACACAGTACTTGGGGAGGAGCCTGTAGTTAATTGCCTTTGGCCCACCTATTAACGAGAGTTCATCTCCACCACAGAGGCCTTCCGCCAGATCTGTCCCTATGGAAGTGGAATCATTGTGGGACCCGATGATTCAGCGGTTGGTGAGTGGCTTGTGCTGGATTCTCAGCATTTCTTAATATTTTCAACGAGCCTCTTCTTTGTTCTTTCTCTAGCTGTTACTTCTCCACATTTGTCTTGGAAAATTAAGCTCTTTTTTTTGGTCTTTTCATTTAGATACCAATTGTATTATGGTATTGCATGTTAATATTGTAATACTACATATTTCATCAATTAGGCACTGAAATGATCATAATTTACCTTTGTGTTTCCAAAAATACACTGTTATTCACTATTTTTTCCTCCTCTGCTTAAGATATGGATGAGTGCAAAGAACCCGATGTCTGT
The DNA here is from genome assembly GCF_000442215.2 of Lipotes vexillifer. Lineage (NCBI taxonomy): Eukaryota > Metazoa > Chordata > Mammalia > Artiodactyla > Lipotidae > Lipotes > Lipotes vexillifer. The sequence continues at coordinate 3,017,135 of NW_006782914.1, forward strand.
AAACACGGGCAGTGCATCAATACTGATGGCTCCTATCGCTGCGAGTGTCCCTTTGGCTACATTCTGGAAGGGAATGAATGTGTGGGTGAGTAATAAAGCGGTTTCTCTTATTGGGATTTTACAAATCAGAAATTAAGCTATTCAGCATTCACACTAGGAAGAATAAGTACCAAGATGGGACAGAAATAAGTTTTATAACTTGTTCACGTATCATTCACCTAGCAATACTAGCTGAGTCCCCACCATGTACCAGGCACTGTGCTAGGTTCTATGGGTACAGTAGTGAACCAAGCCAACATGGTCTGTCCTTGCATGGACCTTACAGTCTGATGAGGAGGACACTGAACACGTTTGAAGAGATAGTAGAAAGGACAGCATATATCACGAAAGCCTTTGTGAAATTTAAAGGTAAAAAATTGTTAATGGTCATAATCTTATTCTCTTCGTATGTAAAACACAAAATTTACCCAGATTTTGTTACAGTTAGTACTATGAAAGGCTGTGTACCCAGTGTACTTTCCTCTTGTTTTAACCCCCTTATTAAAATTTCAAAGAATGGTTCCTACGGCTGATCTTTGACCTCTTTTATCTAAGAAATCCAAAGCCATTCAGTGTAACCTAAATTAATAATGGCATAAATGCTGAGGGTTTGTCTGTGTCCGTTAAAAGATGTTCTTTCCATATAGGGAATCAGGGCATGAGGTTTTAACTGCCTTTCTAAGCCTCAGAATGTAATATCATGCAGATGGATTAAAATATTTCTAATTACCTTACAGCTCTAAAAACCAATGATATTGTGATTTTTATTAACTTGAAAGTAATATTCTTGAGAGCGAAATGCAATTTCACAGCAGAACAAAAGCAAAGTTGTCAATGTTTTCTATTCAGTATCTTCAGTTAGTGCTACGATGTATATGAGAAATAAGCATCCTCACCCAGGGTCTCTCTGCCATACCCTCTTGCCCTCACTTGCTGATTTCAGAACCTAACATGAGACATAGTCCTTGATAATAACCCATCACTCTTCTGTGCTCTAGACAGCTGAGATAGCAATGTTATTTCTCTGAAATGTTCCTTTCCCAAAGGAAGGCACTCTCCCCCAAGAGCTGTGTCAGAATAAGAACAGTCAGTATTCGAGGTGGATGCGTTAGGAGACATACATATTTTTTAGACTTCCTTGGTAAGATTTCTTCTCTCTCCACAGTTGTTTAGAGAGATCATACCCTAAACACATTTCTTTCTAGCCTCTCTTCTGCCTGATGTAAACCATCTGGTTTCAACAAAATCAACAAAATCTACTTGAATCTTGACTTTATCTTGTGTATTAATTTTGCTTAACCTCTGGTCTCTTATTTTGCATATGTTTAGTCTTCTATTTTGTATCTGGCAAAAATGCATCATGTTTAAGACTTCTTGGAGAATGATGTAATGTAAGGCCAAACTGGAGATGTATTTCTAGCTTTAAGTAAGCGAAAACTTTTGACTTGTGAGAGACGCCTTGTTTTAACCCTTTGAGTATCTATTCCCAGTAGATGTACTTCATAATGTAGGAGGCTGGGGACACTCATGGTGAAGAGCACTGTAAGGGCTAAGAAGCCCAGGTACCAATACTGTCACTGCCGCTGCCACTTAGCAAGTCACATTTCACAGCTATAAGTCTGTGGTAATAAGACACATGCACTCCTTTCTCAAGGACAGAATGAGAATAAAACAAGATGTTAGAGATCAAAATATTCCGTTAGAGAGAAAGGTATTCTCTGAGTCCAAGTCCATTTTTCTCCCAATCCATCATGTTTTGACTACACTTCTGATCACCTGCAGATACTGATGAGTGTTCGGTGGGCAATCCTTGCGGAAATGGAACCTGCAAGAATGTGATTGGAGGTTTTGAATGCACCTGTGAGGAGGGATTTGAGCCTGGTCCAATGATGACTTGTGAAGGTAAGCCTCTTAAACACAGAATAGTTGGTTACATGTTCTGATCACAGGGACAGTACTTGGTTGATTACAATTCTGAATATTAAATACCACTCAGGGTATATAAAATAAGGAAAATCTGGGCCTGGTGGGCCATGCTATCATTTCTTCTCTATGTGGCCTCCTCTCTGCAGAGAGTATCTGAAAAAGATATAAGTGGTTCATGGCACAAGTTAGGCCACATCTCATGCAGAGTTCTTGTTGGTGTCTCTACTACTAATATTTATTTTTTATTTTATTAAATTTATTTATTTATTTATTTTTGGCTGTGTTGGGTCTTCGCTGTTGCACACAGACTTTCCCTAGTTGCAGCAAGTGGGGGCCACTCTTCGTTGCGGTGCACAGGCTTCTCATTGCGGTCGCGGTGGCTTCTCTTTGTTGCCGAGCATGGGCTCTAAGAGTGCGGGCTTCAGTAGTTGTGGCATGTGGGCTCAGCAGTTGTGGCTCATAGGCTCAGTAGTTGTGGCTCGCGGGCTCTAGAGCTCAGGCTCAGTAGTTGTGGCGCACAGGCTTAGTTGCTCCACGGCATGTGGGATCTTCCCGGACCAGGGCTCGAACCCGTGTTCCCCTGCATTGGCAGGGGCATTCTTAACCACTGTGCCACCAGGGAATCCTCTACTACTAATATTTAGATACAACACCTGCCTTGTCTACTACCCTCTTTCTTATTTTCCATTCCTCCCCCCCCACCGGCCTTTTTTCTTTGTATCCCGTGAGCCCTTTCTTTTTCCTTCTCTTTTCTACTCATAGAAACATCTACACACTGAGATAACCACCAATATCCTTTAAGCGTCTGGGAGCAGTCACAGCAAAAGAGGCTGTCCATACTCTCTAAGCAACTGTCAGTATGCCTGGTAGGATATAAGGAAAGAAAGAGGGATGTAAGGAAAGGGAGGGAGTGTCTAGAATAGTGGTTCTCAAAGGGTGGTCCCTGGATCAGCCACATCAGCATCACCTGGGAACTTGCTAGAAATGCAGATTTTCAGACCTCGTCCCAGACCTCCTGAATCAGAAACTCTAAGAGTGGGGCCTAGCAGCCCTCCAGGTAATTCTGATTGCACTCTCAAGTTGAGAACCACTGGTTTAATAAAAGAATGAAGGGGAGGAGACAGTAAAGTGGGTATTAAAGTGAGCTCTTCATTAGAAATATGACCCATCAATACTCACAGTCAAAGTTGTTGGCGAATTTTTAAATCATGAGCTAGGGTCTCACTGATATTCTCAGTCAGGATCCTTGGCCTTAGGGAGAAACATGATAATCAAGATGGTCTGTTTTAACCCTGCTTTTCCAAAACATATTCTGATGGTTCCAAACTATGCAATCTACAGAGACCACTTCTATCTATTAATCTATCATTATTATTATTCCTAGCTATTTAAGGCTATAACTTGGGCATCATGTGAAATTATTCAGAACACCATTTTCTTGGGCATAAGAATCACTGTTACTTCACAGGAGCCTCTTTTATTTGGGGAAGGGGAGGTGATTAATGATATTGGATGGGTTGCTTCTTTTCTGACAGCAGTTGACTTGGCAGTTGTTTTGGCTGGATGGAGTGGAACTGATCCCCACTCCATGTGACTTTAGGGAGAGGCAACTGGTCAACTTGAGACTTCAAAGCCAGGATTTCAGAAAAGCTCCCTATATGTAGGGTGACCTGTAATTTCTCACCCACCTAAATAACAGTTAATAGTTACACCAGCACAATAGGCATAAACTGAGTTTGTACTGGAAGAAGCAAGATGTATGATCACCCTACTTATACCAATTATAAAATAACCAACTCAATTTTATAATTCTTTGAACATCAGAGACTGCTTGGCCTATCCATGTTTATGACAGTGAAGCATTACCACTTTTGCTAAAAGTATATTCCTTTTTTTGGTTGGTGCCTATGATCCATTATTCCCTTACTACATTCTGCCACAGATATAAACGAGTGTGCCCAGAATCCTCTGCTCTGTGCTTTCCGATGTGTGAACACTTACGGCTCATATGAATGCAAATGTCCCACTGGATATGTTCTGAGAGAAGACAGAAGAATGTGCAGAGGTGAGACACTCATGTTCAAGGTCATGTAAGCCAGGGAGCCCTAACTCTGTCTATGATGGGAGGTGTCCCTCCAAAGCTTCCATGTAGTAGAGGAAGGCTGGGAATTGGGGAGCACTGCTGTAGTCCATGGATAATGTGGGGGTCGTCATTGCTACCTTTTCTCCTAAATTGTAGCTTAAAGCTGAGTCGAGGGCTGCACTACAGATCCTTTTTAGTTCACCATGCATTGCATGCCTGTGACATGCCAGCCATTCTGCAAGGTGTGAAGATATAAAGAAAAAAAAGACATTTCCCCACATGCAAGAAGCTCAGTATGAAGAGGTTGAGACAGATATAATCATATCCCAGTATGATAAATGAGAACACAAAAGGAATATGAATATTAAAAAATAATCCCCATCACTAAGGGATAGTGTGTCCAATGGGGTAACACGTGGAATCTACTTTAAACAATGCTTACTGAACACCTGCAATTTCCAAAGCACTGGGCTAAGCTCTGTCATACAAAGATGGGTAAATCCTGGGGATCCTTGAAGAGCTCTGATTTGCTCCTCCCAAAGTCTTAAATGAGCAGATATCTGTTCTCCTCAAATGGCTTAAACAGAATTTTTCTTAAAGGTAGGAAAATTCCCTAAGTGAGAGCTCCATGTCACATGCAGGCTAAAGTCCAAATTTTTCAGCTCAGATATAATATAACAGGGAAAGATAAAGAGAGGGAAATGCCATAGGACAGAAAGTAATGAATGAAGAGCCATACTTCCAGAAAAAAAAGGAAATGGAGGGAAGAACTGGTAGAGAAGTAGATATTTGTGGATGCTTGTCTTTTCCTCAAAGTATAAAAACCAAAACTTTCATTATTTCACAATGATTCTAATATATTATTCTGATATTAAGATATAACCTATTATATTGTTATAAATATTGTATAATGGAAGCTTTGGTTTATTATTATACCCATATGATAATGCTGTTGTTATAATTATCATATTATGAAAGCCTTTTATAAGGCCTTTTTACTTCAATTCGTCAAAAAGAACTGGAAATCACACTTCCTGCCTTTGAAGAATTTATCAGAGAGAAATTTCTTCATTAAGTTCAAAGGGGGTTAGAAGACTCCTTCCCGTCTTAAGAGACCACCTCCCCACAGTGCAAAAGGAAGTAGGTTAATGCTGAAATAGTGTCGATGAAAATTAGTTACTGAATACCATTTTGTGTTTAAAAGGCAGGAAATTAAGGCAGCTCCTTTTATGAATTTGTGGTTGTACATCCTTTCCAGATGAGGATGAGTGTGAAGAGGGAAAACATGATTGTGCTGAAAAACAGATGGAATGCAAGAACCTCATTGGCACATACATCTGCATCTGTGGACCTGGGTATCAGCGAAGACCTGATGGAGAAGGCTGCGTAGGTAAGGGCATCCCCACCAGAGGAGCTTTGAATGAGTGGGAAGTGACAAAGGACAGAAGAGACGTGGGCTCTGAGTCTTTGTGGACACTGTGTTCTTCTTGCCTCTTTTACCTCATATCATGACTTCCTGTAGAGGTCCCCTTGCCTCTCGATTATCTATGAATTCCACCAGCAACATCATTCTCTTCCTCTGAGCTGGCCTTTGCCTGCTTTCTAGGCCCATTTTTCTGCCAGGATTAGAAGACCAGGTATTTCCTCTAGTTCCTTTACTGTTTTTATACTCCTTTGTTGTTTTGGGGTCAGTTCTTTCCACCACATTGGAATACCTCTCTATTGACTTAACTTTCTACCACCACCCTGACATTGAGTCCAGATGCCTGGTCCCTGTGGCCCGGGAGCATCACTAGACCACGGGGATCTACATCCAGACAAACTGGGCTTGTCTAGATTGAGGCCCAGGCGCTGGTATTTTTTAAAGCTCCCCAGGTGATTCTAATGTGGCTTCAGCCTTGAAAACCATAGTAGACCAGGGATTGGCAAACCACAGCTCTAGGGCCGAATTCAGCCTGGCAGTCCGCCAGCTGTCTTTGTAAATAGACTCATACTGGAACCCAGCTGTAACCATTCATTATTTTCCATGGCTGTCTTCATGCCACAATAGCAGAGCAGAGTGGAGCAGTTGCAACAAGAGATCACATGGCCTGCAAAGCCTAAACTGTTGACTGTATATTATATGGTAATACTATAACATTACTGTTACTTACAGAAAAAGTTTCCTGACCTCTGCTTTAGTCAGTAAATACAGGGAAAAAAATACTAGAAAATTCCCACATGTATCCTTTTCCTTTTTAATATTCAATCACATCAGGAAAGTATATTTTATGTTGTTGGTCAAGAAGCTTGAGAACCTCATTGTCCTCTTACTCTGTAAGATACAGAAAGAGCAGACTTCCAAAGCACAGAAAAAGCATGTGGATTTATGATCATACACTGGATCTTCTGGGATCAGTGATTTTCAGCCTCAGGTGCACACTGGAATCACTCGGAGAGCTCAGGTCCCACCTCAGATATTCTGATTTAATTGGTATCAGGGTGGCCTTGGCATTGGGAATTTTGAGCTGTTTTAACGCTGTTCTGAATGTCACCTTCCAGGCCTCTGCCTCTCCTAAGGAGATCTCTGCCTCAGGGGCTTGAAACTCTTCTCAGTTGGAAGCGCCTAGGCAAATTACTTTACGATCTTTCTAAACAATCATAAGACTCTCCAGCTATTTTAAGGCTTTTTTTTAAACCTGGGAGACTGAATTATGATTCCTTAATATTATTGAAGCATTATAATAAGCATAAGCTACATTGAGTCAGAAGACTAGTATAGATAAACTCCCTCAGGTCAAAACTGACCATCACAGACATTATTCTAGTGACGTACTGTAATATTTCTTTAACAGATGGATCTTAAGGTTTTTTTCCCTTCATTTAAAATAGTCCTTTGAGAGCCCTCTACATGTACAGATATGGAAAGTTTTAAATTTTATTAAGTGAAAAATGTAAATGTACCTAAAATGCTATCATCTGTCTAAGTACATAAAAATGCTATCAATTATGTTTTTAAAAGGGTGGAGGTACATGCATGAATGGTTGTATTTGTTTGTATGGGCATAATTCATCCCTAGAAGGATACTTTAGAAACTGGCAGTAGCACTGGTTGCTTCCCAGGAGGGGAGTTTGGTGGCTGGGGAAAGGGGAGGGAGGGGCCCATTCGCTGAATATTCTTTTGTACCTTTTGGATTTGGAACAATGTGAATAGGTTACCTATTCACAAACTAAATTTTTAGAAGAAAAAGAATCCATCTTTGTACAAAGCAGACAGATGACTCCTCTTGTTTTTGGCCCTTCAATTAAACCACACAGATGAGAATGAATGTCAGACCAAGCCTGGGATCTGTGAGAACGGGCGCTGCCTCAACACCAGGGGGAGCTATACCTGCGAGTGCAATGATGGCTTCACAGCCAGCCCCACCCAGGATGAGTGCCTTGGTGAGTACAGATGACAGGATGCTTTTGTAACCCCCCACTGGGACCCTTGAAACCAGATCTCTTATTTGAAATGATAGAAACTGTTGAAATTTGAGCCAGGGTTAAAAATGTTCATATTTTGGAGATGACTCGATGACTGTGATTGTCCACTGGGTTTAGCACCACCCTGCCGCTAACTTCTTCCTTTGCTAATTGTATCATTGAATCACTTGCTTGGAATTTCTTTCTCAGCTGCCTTTTTAAGCCCTCGATGCTCAGGATCAGTTTCCAAGTGTTTCTCTGCCCCTCTCTATAGCATGACTATTCCCCCATATTTCTGGGAGCAGATAGAGTGATAACCTTGTTGAGGCCAATGCCTTTCTGCCCACTTACTGAATTTCTTGTCTTTCTTGTTTTCCCCAGATGTCATCCTTTCTCTCTTACTGCCGTTTCCAGCTTTCCCTTCTTGCTCCTTCTCACCCAGGGTAAAGTGTTAACATCCTTCTTGGGTTTTATATCTGACCAAATCCTGAATACCTTGTTATGCTCCTAAAATTCCCCCCAATTCTCTTTGCAATATCACATCCCTTCCAGACAACCGGGAAGGGTACTGCTTCACAGAGGTGCTCCAAAACATGTGTCAGATCGGCTCAAGCAACAGGAACCCAGTCACCAAGTCTGAATGCTGCTGCGACGGAGGGAGAGGCTGGGGTCCCCACTGTGAGATCTGCCCTTTCCAGGGCACTGTGGCTTTCAAAAAACTCTGCCCCCATGGCCGAGGGTTTATGACCAATGGAGCAGGTACTTAATTTTGTTCTGATTTTTGACCAACAGAGCAGGTACTTCATTTATGGTCCAAAAATACTTTCAGGGAATTTGTTTCATGAAGAACAGATGAGAATACAGAATCTATAATATGGGCCTAGGCTGAGTTGCGTAGTATAGGTTGACAAAAAGGGTCTTCATTATGGTATTTTAGATATTCAAGTTCATGTTGCCAAAGTGTCCTTGGTCTGATTAAATTGTGTGTGCTTGAGTCCTCAACTTTTCAAGCCAAAGTTTGTTATAAGTCAGTTACTGGTTACTCAGAATATAATTTTTTAGATAAACTTTGGAATAAATGATCACTAAATTCCTAAACTAGTCCGCCAATGTGTATTTTATCTCATAAAATTGGCTGAAATATACTGCATGAAAGAAGTATAAACAACGCTGATACACAGTCAGCCTTCCATATCTGTAGGTTCCACATCTGTAGATCCAACCAACCCTGGACTGATATCGATTCGAGGCTGATTGAACCTGCAGTGCCAACTATACTATGCCATTTTATACAAGGGACTTGAGCGTCCATGGATTTTGGTATCAGTGAGGGGGTCCTGGAACCAATGCCCTGGATATGGAGGGGCGATTGTATTGGCAATTAAGACAGTTGCCTCTGGGAAACTGCAAGTTGCTTGAACTTGCGAGGGATGAGGAGGCTGTTGAGGTGTCTGAGGCAACTCTGAAAAAAAATTTCAGGCCCATGTTTATCAACAGTAACTGAAATTGTTTTGAGTCTCATGGAAGAGAAAGGAGAAAGACTTTTTAAGCTCCTTGGGAGGAAATTAGAAGTGAGAGAGGATTTGTGTTCATGTTAGAAAGATGTGGCTAACAAACAGTGGAATAACAGAACTGGATGTGGTAAAAGACAGAATAGATAAGATGGAATGACCAGAAGCGGTTTATGATTCTTCGGAGGATATGAAAATGAGATGGTGGAAAGACTCATTTCTTGAGACCGATGCGGGTATGCTAAATTGCATTTCAGAGTAAACTTGAAAAAATCAGGAAAAATAAGAGCTGTTGATAGAAAATGGTTACTTGGCAATCAAAGGCTAAGAACTCACTTGGTATTGGCATCCCACCAAGCAGTAAGGAAATAGATGGGTCAAGATACGGGGGACAGTGTCTTTAGTGCCCAATAGTACATATTGACCAAATCTTTCTCCCTGTGGTGGAGCTGTGAATAAGGGTCTCTCTTCCCTAGCAGGCTGCAAAAACTCAGCCCAGTGATCCACTGATGCCTCCCTCAACCAAAGGAGGGAAGTTTGGTCCCATTTCCCCAGTAGTATGCAATTTGTTATTTTTCAGGATTAACTTTAAACACAACAAAAAGAATAGAAAGAAAACTTTCCTTATTTTGGACATACACTATTAGAAGAAAATGGGATTTCCTTATCAAAAGGATCTTCTGCTGTGATTCATTTATGAGATGTCTGGAGGAGGCAAGCTCGATGGCATGAGATGGAGCAAGGAGTTAAATATGTCTAGATGTTGTTCTCTGGACCCAATGGAGGAAAACAATATAAATTTAGAAGAGCAATTATTAAGTTTTCCCCTATAGTCTAATAAAGTTATTCATTTCCCTTTCAATACAGTTACCATTACATATGAAACGTATGCTGTCATCCCTTTGGTTTAATTCCTTAGGTCCATAATATAGTCACACAGTCTTAGTATTTATAGTGAAGTGACTCCTATGTATGAATGTTGTCCATTTTATAATGTCTTTCTCATTTTACTTTCTACTCATTAAATTATAGATATTGATGAGTGCAAGGTTATTCATGATGTTTGCCGGAATGGGGAATGCGTCAATGACAGAGGATCATATCACTGCATTTGTAAAACTGGCTATACTCCAGATATAACCGGAACTGCCTGCGTAGGTAAGTGCTCTATTTCTGATGCTCAGGTTCATTCCCAGGTGGAAATTGTACATTATGGTGAAAAAAAAAAAAAAAACAACCCTCAAACTAAAAATCTAAAAAGCCTGTGTAATTTCTTAAGGAAATGTAAGACAGTGATCAAAGACTACACAGAATTTACTTTTTCCTTCCTCAAAACTAGGAGTCTTTGTTAGATGCTGTGGGTATTGAGTATTTAGGCATCTTTTTAGATGGGTGGTCACATTGTATCTCTTTGATCGTAGATCTGAATGAGTGCAACCAGGCCCCCAAACCCTGCAATTTTATCTGCAAGAACACAGAAGGGAGTTACCAGTGTTCATGCCCGAAAGGCTACATTCTGCAGGAGGATGGAAGGAGCTGCAAAGGTAAAGTAGAATTTGCCTCCACCCACTCATCTGTCTCCTGGGCACATGGTCGCATTCCTTGTGCCTTTGAGGGATCCAAAGCTGAAAGACCCTCTCTGCAGGCAACAAGTGCTTCCCTGGGGTAAGTGCCTCCCTGTGACCCACCTCCTATTCTAGCTGGAGGGAGGCTGAGGCCAGGGAGATTGCAGAGGACCAGTGGCAGCAGCCATCCTCACTGCCTGCCCCATGGGCATCCATGGGGGATGTCCATGAGCATCTCAGACAGCAGGGCCAGCTCTCCAAGGCTCAGGTGAATCGGATACCTGATCACATTAATGCAATAAATAGAAAACAGAAAGGATGTAATCAGTCTATATAGCCCAGTATGGTCCTGCCTACCTCAGGTTAATCAGTGCCATGATCCTAGAGAACACTGTGCCTAATTAAGTAAACACTTTGTCTAGGTTTTTGTTCTGCAAGATAGGGCCATTCCTGACCCGCAGCAGCTTATTTGAGACACAGATATTACAAAGAATTAAACATCAAAACTCTCTGCAGAAATTCCTGATCAACCAGAAGTTATCCTTTGCAAAATTATATTGGTATAAATTTGTTCTTGTAATAAGAACTTCACATATTGAGTGAACAGCACAAGTGAGTCAGACTCAAGGATAATTTGAAGAAGGAAAGGTAGACCAGATGGCAGAATAAGAGTTAGCGTGTTCTGCCATGAAGCCTGGGAGGAGAAAAAGGGAAGTAAAGGAAGTTAAATGGTAGGATGGAGTGGAAGAGGAGAGCAAAGAGAAGTAGAGCCATCAACCCTTTTCCTCTGTCTGCTGAAAGGGGGAGAGTTAAGAGGCAGGTAATAGAGGATAACATATGGACAATGCTTGAAATTTTCCTGTGCAGCACAAGTCCTATACAATCCTGCAGTATGGGGAGAGGAAGTTGAGAGCTACTCAAAAATTCTGCCTTAAAACACAGAGCTCATTCTACATCTGTGGATCACAGTGAGTTCTGGGCAGCGTGAGGCTACAGCTCACAGCCACAAACTTATTTGTGTAAATGAAAAACCAACTTCGGGGGAAAATGTCTCTCAGTGTGTATACTATCTGTACGAATCAAAACAAATTTATAGCATCTTTCTAACTATGGGGGCAGAAAATCCTAAAACTTTCTAGCAATTAAGAGATGGAAAGTGAAAATAAATGTATAGTAGTAGTTATGTTCTTTTTTACAATGTATTAATATGAAAAACATCTGTAATACTCTGATTTTAGGAATACAAAAAAATTTTACAGATCTACTTACAATATAAGACTCTTTCTCCTATTTTTCTCATAAGGTCTAAATTCTTCTACATACTTGGCATATATGACTAAATATCAAAATGAGTGGTGCAGATACATGTATTATTGAAACAGAGGAAAGAGGCTAGAAGGATGACCCCAGGGGAAATGAAGGACCAGCACTTACCCCATGAGAGATGGGTAGGAACCCAGTAAGAGGAAAGAAGGGGATTCTTGGATTCCTAGGTACAACAACCAACACAATCAGCTATATAGTACTATACTGTAATAGTTTTATAATACTTTGCACACAAATAATACATAAGAAAACAAACACAAAAAATAAACATTTTTAATCCTACAGTATAGAACCTTGGAAAGTACAGTAGTACCAGCTACACCGGTGCTGTTTCTACACTTGCTTCCAGACGTCCTGGGCTTGAAATAAAGATACTGTACAGTACTGTATTCTATACAGTACTGTACAGTAAAGTACACAAAAGCACAACCACTTGTAGGGGATGCACACACGACAATGTACACCAGACACATGAACTAACTTACATGATTGACTGGACATGTGAATGCACATTTGCATCTTTGAAAGTTCGCAACTTGAAGGTTCACATGTAGGGGACTTACTGTATCCTACATCCAGAGACAAAGAAGAAGCCAGAATGAGATGGTAGGAGGAACGCAACTGCAATGAAATCAAATCCCAAACACACTGGGTAGGTGACCCACAAACTGGAAAATAATTATACCACAGAAGTTCTCCCACAGGAGTGAAAGTTCTGAGCCCGACACTGGCTCCCCAGCCTGGGGGGTCTGGCAACGCAAAGAGGATCCCCCAGAGAAACTGGCTTTGAAGGCCAGTGGGGTTTGACTGTGGGAATTCTACAGGACTGGGGAAAACAGAAAATCTGCTCTTGGAGGTGCACACAAGATCTCATGCACACCAGGACCCAGGGAAAAAAGCGGTGACCTCATAAGAACCTGGGCCAGACCTACCTGCTGGTAACTGGAGGGGTCTCCTGCAGAGGTAGGGGGGGACTGTGGTTCACAGCGGGGACAAACACTGGAGGTGGTGGTTCTGGAGAGTACTGATTGGCATGAGCCCTCCTGGACACTGCCTTTATCTCACTGAGACCTGGCGCCACCCAACAGCCTGTAGGCTCCAGTGCTGGGACACCTCAGGCCAAACAACCAACAGGGCAGAAACACAGCCCCACCCATCAACAGACAGGCTGCATAAAGTCTTCCTGAGTAAAACAACTGCCCACTAAACATACCCCCTGACACAGCGCTGCCCAACAGAGGGATAAGACACACCTCCACCCACCAGCGGGCAGGAACCAGTCCCTCCCATCAGGAAGCCTGCACAAGCCTCTTGGGCCTCATCCACCAGGGGGCAGACAGCAGAAGCAGGAAGAACTACAACGCTGCAGCCTGCAGAATGGAAACCGCAATCAATCACAAAAAGTTAGACAAAATGGGACAGCAGAGGAATATGGCCCAGATGAAGGAACAAGATAAAATCCCAGAAGAACTAAATGAAATGGAGACAGGCAATCTACCTGAAAAAGAATTCAGAGTAATGATAGTAAAGATGATCTAAGATCTTGGAAAGAGTAGAACAAGCAGAGATGAACAATACAATAACTGAAATAAAAAATACACTAGAAGGGATCAATAGCAGAATAAGTGAGGCAGAAGAACGGATGAGTGAGCTGGAAGACAGAATGGTGGAAATCACTGCCATGGAACACAATAAAGAAAAAAGAATGAAAAGAAATGAAGACAGTCTAAGAGACCTCTGGGACAACATTAAATGCACCAACATTTGCATTATAGGGGGCCTAGAAGGAGAAAAGAGAGAAAGGACCTGAGAAAATATTTGAGGAGATAAATAGCTGAAAACTTCCCTAACATTGGAAAGGAAACAGTCACCCAAGTCCAGGAAGCACAGAGTGTCCCAGGCAGGATAAACCCAAGGAGGAACACACCGAGACACACAGTAATCAAACTGACAAAAATTAAACACAAAGAAAAAATATTAAAAGCAAGAAGAGAAAAGAAACAACATACAAGGAAACTCTCAGCTAATTTCTCAGCAGAAACTCTGCAGGCCAGAAGGGAGTGGCACAATATATTTAAAGTGATGAAAGGGAAAAACCTACAACTAAGAATACTCTACCCAGCAAGGCTGTCATTCATATTCAGAGAAATCAGAAGCTTTACAGACAACCAAAGTTAAGAGAATTCAGCACCACCAAACCAGCTTTGCAAAAAATGCAAAAGGAGCTTCTCTAGGCTGAAAAGAAAAGGCCACAACTAGAAACAAGAAAATTATGAATGGAAAAGCTCACTGGTAAAGGCAAACATACAGTAAAGGTAGGAAATCACCTACACCCAAAGAGGATATCAAAACGAGCAATGGTGAGAAGAGGAGAGTACAAATGCAGGATATTGGAAATGCATTTGAAATTAAAAGACCAGCAACTTAAAACAATCTTGTTTATATATAGACTGCTATATGAAAACCTCATGGTAACCACAAACTGAAAATCTGCAATAGATACACACACAAAAAAGAAAGAGGAATCCAAGAGAACAAAAGAGGAAGGGAAGAGAAAAGACCCTCAAAAACAAAGCCAAAACAATTTTTAAAACAGCAATAAGAACATACATATCGATAATTACCTTAAGTGTAAATGGATTAAATTCTCCAACTGAAAGATGTAAACTGGCTGAATGGATAGAAAAACAAGACCCGTATATATGCTGTCCACCAGACACCCACTTCATATCTAGGGACACATACAGACTGAAAATGAGGGGTTGGAAAAGGTATTCCATGCAAATGGAAATCAAAAGAAAGCTGGTAGTAATACTCATATCAGACAAGATACACTTTAAAATAAAGATTGTTACAAGAGACAAAGGAGGACATTACATAATGATCGAGGGATCAATCAAAGAAGAAGATATAACAGTTGTAAATATATATGCACCCAACATAGGAGCACCTCAGTATATAAGGCAAATACTTACAGCCATAAAAGGAGAAATTGACAGTAACACAATACTAGTGGGGGACTTTAACACCCCATTTTCATCAATGGAGAGATAATCCAGACAGGAAATCAGTAAGAAAACATAGGTCTTAAATGACACATTAGACCAGATGGACTTAATTGATAGTTACAGAGCATTTCATCTGAAAGCAACAGAATACGCATTCTTCTCAAGTGCACATGGAACATTCTCCAGGATAGATCACATGCTGGGTCACAAAGTGAGCCTTAGTAGATTTAAGAAAATAGAAATCATGTAAAGCATCTTTTCCAACCACAACACTATGAGATTAGAAATCAACTGAAAGAAAGTGGAGGCTAAACAATATGCTACTAGGGACTTTCCTGGTAGTCCAGTGGCTAAGGCTCTGCACTCCCAATGCAGGGGGCCTGGGTTCAATCCCTGGTCAGGGAACTAGATCCCACATGGTGCAACTAAAGATCCTGCATGCCACAACTAAAAGACCCCGCAAGTAGCAACAAAGATCCCATGTGCCACAGCTAAGACGCAGCACACCCAAATAAATATTTAACAATATGCTACTGAACAACCTATGGATCACTGAAGAAATCAAAGAGGAAATCAAAAAATACCTAGAGACGAATGAAAATGAAAATGAAAACACGACAATCCAACACCTACAGGACGCAGCAAAAGCATTTCTAAGAGGGAATTTTATAGCAATACAACCTTACCTCAGGAAACAAGAAAAATCTCAAGTAAACAACCTAACCTTACACCTAACACAACTAGAGAAAGAACAAACAAAACCCAAAGTTAGTAGAAGGAAAGAAATAAAAAAGATCAGAGCAGAAATTAATGAAATAGAGATGAAGAAACAATAGAAAAGATCAAAGAAACTAAAAGCTGGTTCTTTGAAAAGATAAACAAAATTGATAAACCTTTAGCCAGACTCATCAAGAACAAAAAAGGGAGAGGGCTCAAATCAATAAAATTAGAAATGAAAAAGGAGAAGTTACAACTGACACCACAGAAATACAAAGGATCATAAGAGACTGCTACAAGCAACTGTATGCCAATAAAATGGACAACCTAGAAGAAACAGACAAATTCTTAGAAAGGTACAATCTCCAAAGACAGAACCAGGAAGAAACAGAAAATATGAACAGACCAATCACAAGTACCGAAATTGAAACTGATTAAAAAACCTCCAACAAACAAAAGTTCAGGACCAAATGGCTTCACAGGCAAATTCTATCAAACATTTAGAGAAGAGTTAACACCTATCCTTCTGAAACTGTTAGAAAAAAATTGCAGAGGAAGGAACACTCCCAAACTCATTCTATGAGGCCACCGTCACCCTGATACCAAAACCAGAAAAAGATAACCTCCAAAAAAGAAAATTACAGGCCAATATCACTGATGAACTTAGATGTAAACATCCTTAACAAAATACTAGCAAACCAAATCCAACAATACATTAAAAGGATCATATACCATGATCAAGTGGGATTTATCCCAGGGATGCAAGGATTTTTCTATATCTGCAAATCAGTGTGATACACTACACCAACAAATTGAAGAATAAAAACCATATAATCATCTCAATAGATTTGCATAAAAATCTTTTGACAAAATTCAAAACCCATTTATGATTAAAAGAAAACTCTCCAGGAATTGGGCATAGAGGGAACATAATAAAGCCCATATATGACGAACCTACAGCTAACATCATATTCAATGGTGAAAAGCTGAAAGCATTTCCTCTAAGATTAGGAACCAAACAAGAATGTCCACTCTCTCCACTTCTATTCAACATAGTCGTGGAAGTCCTAGCCATAACAATCAGAAAAAAAAGAAAGAAAAGGAATCCAAATTGGAAAAGAAGTAAAACTGTCACTGTTTGCAGATGACATGATGCTATACATAGAAAATCCTAAAGATGCTACCAGAAAACTACTAGAGCACATCAGTGAATTTGTTAATGTTGCAGGATACAAAATTAATACACAGAAATCTGTTGCATTTCTATACATCAACAACAAAATATCAGAAAGAGAAATAAAAGAAACAATCCCATTTATCATCGCATCAAAAAGAATGATACACCCAGGAATAAACCTACCTAAAGAGGCAAAAGAACCGTACTCCGATAACTAAAAGACACTGATGAAAGAAACTGAAGATGACACACACAGATGGAAAGATATACCATGTTCTTGGATTGGAAGAATCAATATTGTCAAAATGACTGTACTACCCAAGGCAATCTACAGATTCATTGCAATCCCTATCAAATTACCAATGGCATTTTTCACATAACTACAACAAAATATTTTAACATTTGTATGGAGACACAAAAGATCCCAAATAGACAAAGCAATCTTGAGAAAGAAAAACGGAGCTGGAGGAATCAGGAGGAATCAAGTATAGTCTCACTTCAGACTATACTACAGTGCTACAGTCATCAAAACAGTATGGTACTGGCACAAAAACAGAACTATAGATCAATGGAACAGGATAGAAAGCCAAGAAATAAACCCATGCACCAATGGTCAATTAATCTATGATAAAAGAGGCAAGGCTGTACAATGGAGAAAAGACAGTCTCTTCAATAAATGGTACCTGGAAAACTGGACAGCTACATGTAAAAGAATGAAATTAGAACAGTCTTGAACACCATACACAAAAATAAACTCAAAATGGATTAAACACCTAAATGTAAGACTTGATACCTTAAAACTCTTAAAGGAAACCGTAGGCAGAACACTTTGACATAAATTGAAGCAACATCTTTTTCAATCCATCTCCTAGAGTAATGGAAGTAAAACTAAAAATAAATAAATGGGACCTAATTAAACTCAAAAGCTCTTGCACAGCAAAGGAAAAACCATAAACAAAACGAAAAGACAACCCACAGAATGGGAGAAAATATTTGCAAATGATGCAACCAACAGGGGATTAATCTCCAAAATCTACAAACACCTCATGCAGCTCTATATCAAACAAACAAACAAACTACCCAATCAAAATATGGACAAAAGATCCAAATAGACATTTCTCCAAAGAGAAATGGAGAAATGTGCCCCTTGGCCACACAGATGGCCAAGGGGCACATGAAAAGATGCTCAACATCACTAATTATTAGAGAAATAAAAATCAAAACTACAGTGAGATATCATCTCACACCAGTCAGAATGGCCATCATCAAAAAGTCTACAAATAGTAAATGCTGGAGAGGGTGTGGAGAAAAGTAACCCTCCTACACGGCTGGTGGGAATTTAAATTGGTACAGCCATTATGGAGAACAGTATGGAGGTTCCTTAAAAAACTAAAAGTAGAGCTACCATATGATCCAGCGATCCCACTCCTGGGCATATATCTGGAAAAAAGGATACATGCACCCCAATGTTCACTGCAATGCTGTTTACAATAGCCAAGACATGGAAACAACTAAATGTCCATCAATAGAAGAATGGATAAAGAAGATATGGTACATATATACAATGGAATATTACTTAGCCATTAACAAGAATGAAATAATGCCATTTGCTGCAACATGGATAGACCTGGAGATTATCATACTAAGTGAAGTAAGTCAGACAGAAAAAGACAAATATTTCAGTATGATCAATTGCTTATCAATATAAGCAATATGATATTGCTTATATGTGGAATCTAAAAAAAAACCATACAAATGAACTTATTTACAAAACAGAAACAGACAAACTTAGAAAACAAACCTATGGCTACCAAAGGGAAAAGGTGGGTGAGAGGGACAAATTGGGAGTTTGGGATTGATATTGGGAGTTTGGGATTGCTATATATACACTACTGTATTTAAAACAGACAACCAACAAGGACTTACTCTATAGCACAGGGAACTCTGCTCAATATTCCACAATAACTTAAATGGGAAAAGAATTTGAAAAAGGATACATGTATATGTACAACTGAATCACTCTGCTGTATACCTGAAAGTAACACACCGTTGTTAATCAACTATACCCCAATATGAAATAAAAAATTTTTTTAAATCACTGAATTGTCCCCCTCACATGTTTGCAGGTAAGCTTCAGTAACCGTGTGATGGTGCTCTAGCAAGTCCCCTGGGGTCATAGAGAGGGGAGGCCACCTGCTGGCAGGAGACATACAGCTGCCAATCATGCAGAAACCAGAAAAGCAGAAACAGCAACTCCCCAGCAATGGAAAGAGCACAGGATTGGCTCCTTTTTTTTTTTTTTTTTTTTTTTTTAAAGGACACTGGGATAACAAGTGAAATCTAAATACGGTCTGCAATTAGTTAATAGTATTATGTCATGTTAAATTTCCTGATTTTGATAATAGTGCTGTGGTTATGTTAGAAGGAAAGGAGAATGAAATCTGTAACTTACTCCCAAATAGTTAAGAACACACACACGGAAGAAGAGAGAGGGACAGAAGGGGGAGCCATTTTTACAAAGCTCTTTAAGTTTGTAAGGAGCTTGAACTTCTATTCCTTCAAGATTCTGCTCAAATATTATCTCTCCTTGAGATTTCTCGGTGCTCCATTTTTATCCTGGAAAAGTGATACGGCAATGATGCCACAGGATCACTGTCTCAACAATGTCATTCTACAAACAGCAACCTCCTCCAAGCTTTCCTTAACCTTTTCACTTTTGAACTAGTTATCTAGCAAGTTATGAGACAACAAAGTTATGAGAATTTTAAGTATTTTCACATAATTACTTAACTGATATGAATTCCCCATGTGGCTCAGTGTAGCTTCCTCTTGCCTCTGATGATTTTAACAATATTTCCCCCA
>NW_006782914.1:3037050-3059373 GCF_000442215.2 Lipotes vexillifer
CGTCCCCTGCATCGGCAGGCGGACTCTCAAGCACTGCGCCACCAGGGAAGCCCAGGATTGGCTCCTTTTTAAGAGATGTCAGCACTGGGAGAAATATGGGCAGTTCTTTAGTTCAGGTCCACTCCAGATATTAGTCTAGCCAGGAACTGGCACTGATTTGCAGCTCCAAGCACAGCTCTGTATACAGTGACAAAAGAAGGTCACAAGAAAGGGAGGGAGGCAGGCAGAGAGCCAGGCAGGAAGGAAGGTAGGCCGATAGATTTCTAAATTCTCTGCAGTTTCTTTTTTTTTTTTTTTTTTTTTTATTAAAATTCAACTAAAAGCTGGAATACACTTTGTATCTCTTAACGGTTTAAAATAACTATGGAGTTCAGAAAGAGCCAGAAGCTCTGGCAGTGAGGAAAGAGGCCTGGTCAAAGCGGAGGATTTTATTGAGAAGTGGAAAATAATGTTGGATAAATACTGTAGGCAGTCTTTAAAAAAATGCTATTGGCTTATCAGAATGATTTTTTTTTTCTGTTTCCTTCCTGATTACTCAATTCTGTTTTATCCAAAGGAGAATCTAAACAAAAAAGTTAGTTTTGTTTGGTTTGACCTGGTTGACCAGCTCATTTGAGAAGATTAAAAACAGCAAACAGGAAAGAACCAAGCAGAGAAATTCATTTCCACCCTCAACATTTCTTTTTTTTAATTAATTAATTTATTTTTGGCTGTATTGGGTCTTCATTGCTGCAGGCGGGCTTTCTCTAGTTGTGGCGAGCGGGGGCTACTCTTTGTTGCGGTGTGCAGGCTTCTCATTGTGGTGGCTTCTCTTGTTGTGGAGCACAGGCTCTAGGCTCGTGGGCTTCAGTAGTTGTGGTGCACAGGCTTAGTTGCTCCGTTGCATGTGGGATCTTCCCGGACCAGGGCTCAAACCCTGGTGTCCCAATGTCCCCTGCATTGGCAGGCATATTCTTAAACACTGTGCCACCATGGAAGCCCAACATTTCTTTTTATATTTTTAACTTGAATAGATCTTTTCAGTGCTTTGGAAATTTTTGAGAATCCTTAATCTTTTATTTCATTTTGTAATTCATTTAAATTTTACAATTTATTGGACATTTCTTTGCTGAGAAATTTCTGCATTCCTATAACTAAAGGAAATGGGTTTTTCTTGGATCCCCAAAGAAATGCATTTTTGGTCTGAATTGAAACCATGCTTATCTCCTGGGTTCCTCCTAGCCATTTGCTGTGGCTCTCTTCTGACCAGGTCATTTGAGATGTAGAAAAGAAAACTCAGAGCTGCTCCCTAGGGCAGCTTCTAGGTACCTGGACTTCAGCTCAATTCCAATGCCCATCTTGCATTTTCTTATAGATCTTGATGAGTGTGCAACTAAGCAGCACAACTGCCAGTTCCTGTGTGTTAACACCATTGGCAGCTTCACATGTAAATGTCCTCCTGGATTTACCCAACACCATACTGCCTGCATTGGTAAGTGGGAGGGGAAAAATCCTATATGGAGTGCAGCTATTCCTCTAAGGGATTGTTTTCAAGCACTTTCTGCTGTTGGAATAAGAAGATAAAACTCAAAAAAATATGTGAGTACATGTACGCGTGTCTCTGTGTGTGTGCATGCATGTATGTGAAAAGTTATTGGCCTTTTCTGAGCAAATCACCCTTCTTTCTTTCTTTTAAACAACACAAAGACAGCTTCGGGGAAGTTTCACCCTCTCCTTTCCCCCACTGCTTCTTACAGATAACAATGAATGCACCTCTGACATCAACCTGTGTGGGTCTAAGGGCATTTGCCAGAATACTCCTGGAAGCTTCACCTGTGAATGCCAGCGGGGATTCTCACTTGATCAGAGCGGTGCCAGCTGTGAAGGTGAGTGGAGCCCTTAGCTTGATCCAGCTGGTCGGTCCTTGTGGAGGTGGCCTATAAACAACTGCATCATCATCCTCTATGAGACATCAGAACTGAGCACAGGGGAGACAGCCAGCTGAAGATGGGAAATGTTTTCTCTAGTTTGCACGGGTCCCATCTTTTGTCTCATGCTTGATTGTGTCCATAACACATGCTTCTCCTGAATATAACAAGACTTTTTCTGCTCAGTTGTTAATTTAGTCTAATAGGGAATGACCCAGTCAAGAAAAATAGCTAGATTCCTGAATTTGACTAATTTTCTAGTCACTGGATCCAGAGTCTTAGAAGGATTCCCTCAATGTGGATTAAATATATGAGGAATAGCTCTTCGGCTAATATATGATTAAATGTTTTACTTATATTTTTTAGGATTTTGTTTCTGTACTGACATTTTGGTTTCTAATTCTGGCACAAATAAGGAAATATAAATAATTTACACAGCTGTCTCATAGAGTGCTCTTGTGCCTTATGTTAGTTTCTTCATCATTTTTATTTGTGGACTTTACCAGGGATATATGAATGTTTTTTCCTTGGACTTATCAAAAGCTCCAGAGTGGATATTCTTGAAGATTTTGGTGGTAGGATAATTTTTTAAGGATCAGATTTCTTACTAAAATTGCCTTTCACTGTCATATGCATATAAATGTTGCTTCAGAGAACACCTCTGAGACAAGCATTGATGTGACTTAAAGGCGACTCTGCCCTCCTTTTCAGATGTGGACGAGTGCGAAGGAAACCATCGCTGCCAGCATGGCTGCCAGAACATCATCGGGGGCTACAGGTGCAGCTGCCCCCAGGGCTATCTCCAGCACTACCAATGGAACCAGTGTGTTGGCAAGTAGTTTTCCCTTGTTCACAAGATGAATTGCTATCAGCTCCTATGAGTCAGAAAACTGCTTTCTTTCCTAAAAACTTTCAACTTGTCATTGAAGCAACAAATACTCATTTCAAACTGTCCGTACCTGTTGAGTCCAGAAGGAAGTCACAGCCTTTTCAAAGTAGCAAACTATGAAAAAAAGAATAATGATAAAGGGTATTTTGAGGGCATTTGAAATGAAATGTCCCCAGAATTCCTTGACTCCCAATATCCCCTTGCTCTCCTGCTTCATTGCTAGTCATCAGCCCACATGGAGTTCTCTTCACCTTAGAGGCCAACAAAATCCTGCTTCTGACTGTAGTGTATCAGCCAGCGAGAGGCTGTTACGAGCAACTTTTGGCCAGAAGACGCAGAAGTGGTTCCATTGAGTGCTATACATCTTTGGGGCAGAGTGCAAGCAGCAAACACAGAAAGTTTTTTTCAGGATTGCTAATTTGTTTTGAATAATAAGGGAGTCCCCTAGAATCTCCCATTCAATTGAAGCTGTCATTTTTGATTCCACAGTATCATAGGAAAATAACTCTTAATGCACATCAGAGAATCCCAACATTGCAAATTTAGAGGGACCCCAAGCCATCTAGCCCAAGCCCTTTGTTTTACTGATGAAGGCTTAGAAGCCCAGGAAGGAAAGGTAGTCTGTCCTTACCGGTTCTTTGGTGGCAGGACCAGAGCTAGAACCCAAGGCTCTTAATTTCATGTTTTAGGGCTGCCTTTCTAGTGTCACCTTCACTTGTTTGTTTGTTTGTTTGTTTTTCATTCATCAAGTAGCACTGCAAGCTTTGTGCTCTGGTGACCTGTTTTGGCTGCCACTCTCTTGGGTACAGAGTCCTACTTAGCAAAAACAAAGAGCAACTGCCTTCTGGGTGGTGCTCCACATTGCAACGCTTGACTTTACTCCAAATGAAGACACATTTGGTACGTGTTCACTTATCAAACGTGTGTCTCTCTCATCTGGTTTGATTCTTTACAAGATACAGTTTTGCAGAGGCGAGTAGTGTTGGCTAAAATGACCACAGTGCTAGAGTTTAGCTGCACAGCTTGCTGATTAGCTGTCGGGTTTTAATAAAAAGCCCTTTGTTATCAGCTCAGGAAGGTCTTGGAGTTTAATCACCAGTTTCTGACATTGTTCACAGAACTTCCAGCGTGAGCTTTGTTGATTCAATACCTAGCACGTGAGCCTATCTGCCCTTATTACGTAGGTCCCTTGCATGAAACCGGAGCTGTGGGGAAGAGTATAAAAGAGGTGAGGTCTGTCACTGCTGGGCCTTAACCCTCCTCTTCCTACACTCAGTCCAGAAATAGTAGAGATAGCCAGGTCATGCCCTCGTTGCCTGGAGATTCTATTTTGGCCCCATGAAGATCATCTCCTGCCTGGGACTTGTAGAAGAATGAGTCTATTAAGAAGTGGGAAGAGGGGGGAGGATGAAGATGGCAGAATAGGAGGATGTGGAGCTCACCTTCCCCCACAAACACATCAAAAATACATCTACATGTGGAGCAACTCTCACGGAAAACCACCTGGCAACTGGCAGAAGACTTCTTATTCGACCAAAGTGGCAGGAAAGATCTCCATGAAGCTGGGTAGGGTGGAAAAAATAAAATAAAAAAGAAGGCATTGGGATGTGACTGGAACCCCTGGGACGATCTGTGAAGGAGGGAAGGTCCACGTGGACAGCCCTCACCCTGAGGAGCTTCCTTGCCTGCTGGGAGGTCTGCTGGGACAGATGGAGGGAACTGGACTCTGCTTGTGAGGAGTGCACACGTGCCGGCTTGCTAGCAGTCAGGGTGGAGAGAGACCAGCACTGACAGCCGCCACCTTGCCACATTTCTCAGTGTGAAACTCAGTGTGGGACTGGCTCAGTGTGGGGCTGGGCTGCCAGTATAAACAGTGACTAAGTGCTGAATCTCAGGCAGGGGAGGGTCTGGCCATGGTGGATTTTGTCAGCACACACACCAGGTGGTGCCACAGAAACACGTGACTTGGGTGGACAGGCCCTGGAAAGGAGTATGCAGAGGTTGTTTCCTGGCAAGAGCACTCATCTCCACCCATTCCACCCCACAGCTTGGAGCCGGATCTGGGGTGGGCAGGTCCTCAGAGTGGCCTGTCACAGAGGCAGTCCAGGTTCCAGACAGTAGCACAACCACCTCGATTCCTGCAGCCACAGCACCCTGGCTTCCAGCACCAGCCCACTCCACACCACAGCCTAGCACTAGGTCTGGGATGAACACAACAGAAAGGGACACAACCTTGGGCTACTTCTCAGCAGAACCATGGACACCTGCATGGGTGGCACTTAGGTTTGCTGTGACCACACAGGCCTTACTTGCTTCAGCAGTCACCTCCTTTGGGACAGAGCACACACTCAAGGCCAATGGAGCCTGACCAAACCTGACCCTCAGGGCTTCTACTCCAACAACTGTGGAGCAGACACCACCCTGACAGGGCTGTGGCAGCCACAGAGCAAAAAGGAGGCCCCACCCAACATCCAGTGCAGGCTATGGATGCACAACACCAATCACATCCTCTATGTAAGGAATAATGGCCATCACACTCTGAGGAAAGACGTGGCTGGCATCCATACCATAAATAGCCTTCTCACCAAAAATATTGGAATCACACAGTCCACAAAGGGATGCTCCCACATAAAACACCCCTTCAAGACCAGAGTAGATAACTTTCTCTGTCTCTGTGAAGTTAGGAGAAACAGTTAAGTAAAATGAAAAAGCATAGGAAGTATTCTCAGTTAAAAGAATAAGAGAAACCCCCTGAAAAAACAGATAATGAAATAGACCTCACCAGTCTACTAAACCCAAGTTCAAAAAGGAGGTAAGAAAAATGCTAAAGAATAAAGATTATCAATAGAAATGAAGATTAAACAATGACCTAGAAACTATAGAGGAACCAGTCAAAATTAGACAACTCAACTGCTGAGATAAAAACCAATCTAGAAGCAATGAATAGCACAGTAAATAACACAGAAGAACAAATAAGTGATCTGGAAGACAGAATAATGGAAATAACCCAATCACAACAGCAGACAGAAAGAAAAGTGAAAAAACTGAAAGCAACATATGGGGCCTATGGGATAATACAAAGTGTACCAATCTACACATAACAGGGGTTCCAGAAGGAGAAGAGAGAGGGAAGGGGATCTAAAGTGTATTTGAAGAAATTATGGCTAAAAACTTCCCAAACCTAAAGAAGAAAACAGATATCCAGGTACAGGAAGCACAAAGGGTCCCAAACAAGATGAAACTAAACAGACCCACACGAAGACATATCATAATTAAAATGGCAAAAGTTAGAGAGGATTCTAAAGGTAGCAAGAGAAAGATTCAGCTTATTTCTCCGCAGAAACTTTGCAGGCCAGAGGGAGTGTCATGATATAATCAAAGTCTTGAAAGGGAAAAACCTGCGACCTAAGATACTCTACACTTGGCAACATTATCATTTAGAATACAAGGAGAAAGAAAAACTTTCTCAGATAAACAAAAACTAAAAGAATTCAGCAATACTAAACCTGCCCTAAAAGAAATATTGAGGGAATTCTCTAGTAGTCCAGTTATTGGACTCCACGCTTCCACTGCAGAGGGCATGGGTGTTATCCCTGGTCAGGGAACTAAGCTTCCGCATGCCATGTGGTGCAGCCAGGAAAAAAAAAAAAAAGAAAAAAAAATATTGAAAGGTCTTCTCTAAATAGAAAAGAATCTATAGGAAAGGGATAATCCCAATAGGAAAGGCAAATATATAAAAGGACTGAAGATCACTTAAGCCAGTACATAGATTAAAAAACAATCAAAAAATTGTGGTAAAGGTGATTATATCTACAATTAATAGCAAAAGCAAACATGAAGATGTAAAATAGGACATCAAAATCACAAAATTTGGAGGAGGGGACTAAAAATTGTAGATTGTTTAGAATGTGTTTGAGCTTATATGACTATCAGTTTAAAGCAAAAAGATATAGTTATGGGTCAACATACTTGAAAACCAGGGTAACCACAAATTAAAAACATAAAATAGATTCACAAAAAACAAAAAGAAGGAAACTGAAACATAATATTTAAAAAACCATCAAACCACAAAAGGAAAAACAGAAAAGAAGACATGAACAAAGAACTACAAAATCAACTGGAGAACAAGGTTTAAAATGACAATAAGTACATAGCTCTCAATAATTACTTTAAATGTCAATGGACTAAATGCTCTGATCGAAAGACACAGTGGCAGATTGGATAAAAAACAAGAACCTAGGGCTTCCCTGGTGGCTCAGTGGTTGAGAGTCCGCCTACCAATTCAGGGGACACGGGTTCGTGCCCCGGTCCGGGAAGATCCCACATGCCACGGAGCGGCTGGGCCCGTGAGCCATGGCCACTGAGCCTGCGCATCCGGAGCCTGTGCTCCACAATGGGAGAGGCCACAACAGTGAGAGGCCTGCATATCACAAAAAAACCCCAAAAAAACCAAAACAAGAACCTATAATATGCAGCCTACAAGACACTCACTTCAGGGAGAAAGACACACAGATTGAAAGTGAGGGGATGGAAAAAGATATTTCGTGCAAATGGAAATGACAAGAAAACAGGGGTAGGAATACTCATATCAGGCAAAATAGACTTTAAAACAAAGTCCATAAAGAAAAAGAAGGACATTATATAATGATAAAGGGATCACTACAAGAAGAGGATATTACACTCAATAATACATGCACCCAATATAGGAGCACCTAAATATATAAAACAAATACTAACAGACATAAAGGGAGAAATTGACAGGAATTCAATGATAGTAGGAGACTTTTACACCCTACTGACACCAATGGACAGATCTTCCTCAGCGAGGCAGCAGAGGTCCTAAGTGACACAACAGACCAGTTGGACTTAATTGATAACTACAGGACACTACATCCAAAACAAAAACACCAGAATACACCTTCTTTTCAAAAACACCAGAATACAACTTCTTTTCAAACGCACATGGAACATTCTCTAGGATAGACCACTTCCCAGGTTACAAAACAAGCATCAAGAACTTTAAGAGAATATAAATTATTTCAATCATCTTTTCTGACCACAATAGTATGAAATGAGAAATCAACCACAGAAAGAAAAATGGGGGAAAAAATGAACATATGGAGACTAAACAACATGCTACTAAAAAACCCAACGGGTTAACAATGAAATCAAAGAAGAAATCAGAAAATACCTCGAGACAAACAACAATGGAAACACAATCTTACACAATCTATGGGATGCAGCAAAAACAGTTTCAAGAGGGAAGTTCACAGCAATACAGGCCTTCCTCAAAAACAAGAAAAATCTCAAACAACCTAACCTACCACCTAAAAGAATTAGAAAAACAACAAGGAAAACCTAAAGTCAGCAGAAGGAAATAATAAAGATCAGAGAGGGAATAGAGATTTTTAAAAAACCCAGAAAAGATCAATAAAACCAAGAACCAGTTTTTTTAAAAGATAACCCAAATTGACAAACCACCAGCCAGGCTCACCAAGAAGAAAAGAGAGGACCCAAATAAACAAAATAAGAAATGAAAGAGGAGAGATAACAACTGATACCACAGAAATACAAAAAATCATAAGAGAATACTGTGAACAGTTATATGCCAACAAATTAGACAACGTAGAAGAAATAGACAAGTTTTTAGAAACATACAGCCTGCCAAAACTGAATCAAGAAGAAACAGATAATTTGAACAGACCAGATAATTTGAACAGACCAATCACTAGAAGTAAAATAGAATCTGTAATGAAAAAAACTTACTGCAAACAAAAGTCCAGAACCGGACTGCTTCACTGGGGAATTCTACCAAACATACAAAGAAGAACTTATACTAGCCTTCTCAAACTATTCCAAAAGATTTAAGAGGAGGTAACACTCCCAAAGTCATTATATGAAGCCACCATCACCCTGATGCCAAAACCAGACAAAGACACTACACAAAAAGAAAATTACAGGCCAGTATCTTTGATGAATATAGATGCAAAAATCCTCAGTAAAATATTAGCAAACTGAATCCAACAATACATAAAAAGGATCATACACCATGATCAAGTTGGATTCATTCCTAGGTCACAAAGATGGCTCACATGCAAAATCAATGTGTTACACCACGTCAACAAAGGGAAAGACAAAAACCACATGATCATCTCAACAGATGCAGAAGAAGCATTTGATAAAATTCAACATCCATTCATGATAAAAACTCTCACCAAAGTGGGTATAGAGGGAACATATCCCAACATTATAAAAACCATTACAACAAACCAACAGCCAATATAATGTTAAATGGTGAAAAGCTGAAAACCTTCCCACTAAAATCTGGAAAAAGACAAGGATGCCCACTCTCTCACCATTTCTATTCAACATAGTACTGGAAGTCCTAGCCACAGCAATCATAGAAGAAATAAAAGGTATCCAAATTGGAAGCAAAGAGGTAAAACTGTCACTATTTGCAGGTGACGTGATACTCTATATAGAGAACCCTAAAGACTCCAGACAAAAACTGTTAGAACTAATAAATGAATTCAGCAAGGTAGCAGGATACAAGATTAATATACAGAAATCTGTTCCATTTCCTTACACCAACAATATAAGTAAAAAAAAAAAAATCCTGTTTAAAATCACATCAATAAAATGAAATACCTAGGAATAAATTTTACCAAGGAAGTGAAAGACCTATATGCTGAAAACTATAAAACATTAATAAAGGAAACTGAAGATGATTCAAAGAAATGGAAAGATATCTCATGCTCTTGGATTAGAAAAATTAATGTTGTTAAAATGGACATACTACCCAAAGCAATCCATAGATTTAATGTGATCCCTATCAAAATTCCTGTGACATTTTTCACAGAACTAGAAAAAAATCCCAAAATTTATATGGAACCACTGAAGACCCAGAATTTTCAAAGCAATTCCAAGGAAAAAGAACAAAGCTGCAGGCATAAACCGTCCAGAATTCAGACTATAATACAAAGCTGAAATAATCAAAACAGCATGGTATTGGCACAAAAACATACATATAGATCAATGGAACAGATACAGAGCCCAGAAATAAACCCACACACCTACAGTCAATTAATCTGCAACAAAGGAAGCAAGAATATACAATGGAGAAAAGACAATCTCTTCAGCAAGTGGTTCTGGGAAAGCTGGACAGCCACATATAAATCAGTGAAGTTAGAACACTCCCTCACACCATATACAAAAATACACTCAACATGGTTTAAAGACCTAAATATAAGACATGACACCATGAAATTCCTAGAAGAGAACATAGGCAAAACATTCTTGGACATAAATCATAGCAATATTTTCTTAGATCAGTCTCCCAAAGCAAAAGAAATAAAAGCAAAAATAAACAAATGGTATCTAATCAAACTTAAAAGCTTTTGTACAGCAAAGGAAACCATCAACAAAATGAAAAGACAACTTATGGAATGGGAGAAAATATTTGCAAATGATGAAACTGACAAGGGGTTAATATCCAAAATACACAAACAGCTCATGCAACTCAGTATCAAAAAAACAAACAACCCAATCAAAAAGTGGACAGAAGACCTAAATAGTCATTTCTCCAAAGAAGACATACAGATGGCCAATCAGCACATGAAAAGAGGCTCAACATTGCTAATTATTAAAGAAATGCAAATCAATACCACTATGAAGTATCATCACCTTACACTGGTCAGAATGACTATCATCAAAAAGTCTACTCTCTCCAAAAAAGTCTACTATCATCAAAAGGTCTACGTCTGGAAAATGTATGGAGAAAAGGGAACCCTCCTGCACTGTTGGTAGGAATGTAAACTGGTGTAGCCACTATGGAGAACAGTGTGGAGGTTATTTAAAAAACTAAAAATAGAGCTATCATATCATCCAGCAATCCCACTCCTGGGCATATCTCCCAAAAAGATGAAAACTCTAATTCGAAAAGATACATGCACCTCAGTGTTCATAGCAGCACTATTTACAATAGCCAAAATGTGGAAACAAGCCAAGTGTCCATCAACAGATGATTGGTTTAAGAAGATACACACACACACACACACACACACACACACACACACACAATGGAATATTACTCAGCCATAAAAAATGAAATATTGCCATTTGCAGCAACATGGATGGACCTATATAATATATATATAGGAATCACTTTGCTGTACACATGAAACTAACACTATTGTAAATCAACTAAACTTCAGTTTTAAAAAAGTGGGAAGAGGTTTGGGGGTTTTGATGCCCAGAAGATACCAGTTCAAACTGGTCTCATAATTCTTGGGAAATTATACTTACCCAGAATGAGCACTGTATTGCCTTGGGCCAGAATGGCTTCCCCAGAGCCATGCAGAGCAGATCTCTTGGACCAGCCCTCCCTGGATCCTTGCTCCTAGGCAGCCAGAAGTTCACTCTTGGAAGATGGATGGGTTTATAGGGTAAAGGGCCACGGATATCATTGCTTTCTAGAAAATATCAAACTTGCAGCTTGAAGTTGGAGCTGACCCATCGTGACCTATAGGAAATTAAAGGAAATTAAAGTAAAGGAAAGGCTGTTCTACATTTGGAGTTCTCCCAGTGGCTCTCCCTTAACACCACAGCTAAGAAACACTATGCAAGCCTGATGCTGGAACCTTTGAGTTTAGAGGACAGAGTAAGTAGGTTTCCATCTGCTTTTAAGGAGTATCTTTCAGAGACTCTAATGCTATTTCATTCAAATTAGAATTGTCTCTTTTTATGAAAAGAGCAAAACCCTCACCAATTTAAGTAACAACTGAAAGAATAAAACAAAGATTTGGGCGTGTAGAAAAATTCCTTGTGGAGCCATTTGCTCCAGGGTACACACACAGGATGAAAAAGGTCAGGAAAAGTGCAAAACATGTTAAACAAATCATGGTATTTGTATATTGATAGAAAGGGTGAGTGCACAGATTGTTTTCAAGCTGTAAACACTGAACATTTGCCAATTTCTTATCTTAATCCGTGCTCCACTCTACCCCATCTCTCCAACCCAGATAAGCAAGTTTAATTTAAACTTATTAGATTCTCAGGGAGGAAAAAATGTAAAATAAAGTAGAAAAGAATGTGAAAAGGGGACAGGGAGAGTTCTTGACAGGAATAGATACTCCAAGTTAAAAAGAGAGATACTCAAATTTAGAAAGAACCTTAGCAATGATCTAGTCTGATCTGTTTCCTAACATATCAATCCCTCTCCAACCTAGAAAGGTACTCACCTTCTCCCAAGATAGCCCAATCTATGCAAAGAAAACTTTAATTTTTAGAAATATCTTTTTCATAAAGGATGAAGCTTTTCTCCCGCTAACTCCTAACCATTGGTCCTATTTCTGCTCCTTGGAACAAAACAGAATAAATCTAAGCTCTTTATTAACAGGTCTTCCCCACATATACCCATGCCTTACCTTAGAGGTTTTATTAGCCAGAGTCCCAGCAGGTAACAGATGGCTGAGCCCAACCAAAAGCTTAGGATACAGGAGAGGAGCTTGTGGATGTTCCATTCCGATCAGTCTTGTAGAGCCGAGGGCAGGTGAGAAGTCTGGAGGTGAATAAGCAAGGCAAGGAGAAGACATTCAGCCCAGAGATATTCCCTTCACCAAAGCAACTACCCTCGATTCTTCATTCATCCTTGGATACCCATGGTCTCCATTAGTTTCTATCACACAGCTCACCTCTAATTTAAAATAAGGGAAAAAAGAACACAGATGATGGCATATTGAATCATTTTGTTTTAGGAACCTTAGAACCTAAGTGACCTTGGGTGGGTACTTGAGAGTCCTTGGATATAAAGGATCTCAAATAGATGCATAGCTAGGCACTGAGCCATAGCAGGCAGTTCAACCAATAGCTTTCTTATTGTATATCTACTCCTCCTTCTCTCTGTAACTACATACAGGCAAGAAGTGGTGGGGGGGGCAGGTCAAGAAAGGAAGGGGGAGGAAGAGAAGGAAGAGAGGAAGGAAGGGTGGAAGGCAATCTGCATTGTGTCTGTGTGTGTGTGTGTGTGTGTGTGTGTGTGTGTATACAAGTATCCTGCCCTCACCGTTTTTACCCACCTGTTCTCCTAATTTAAAAAAAAAGATATTTTCTTAGAAACAATTTTGTTCTTGAAAAATGAATCTACCTCAGCAAATGAAAAAGTAAAAGAGAAAGGACCAGTTTAAATGTGAGTGAGTCTTTTGAGAGACACTGTGATATAAAGGAAAGCATGTGACTTTTGTAGTCAGACAGACCTGGGTGTGCATCTCTGCCCTGCGGCTGCTGCTGGGAGATCTTGGTGGGGCTTTCTGAGTCTTGCTTTCTTCACCTGGAAAATAGGGATTTTAATATCTACCTCCGTGACTGTTAGGCAGGTTAAGTAAATGGAGTGAAGTACCTAGTATCCCAACTGTCATACAGTAGGCATCTAATAAGTGTTAGTTGCCTTTCTCCTCCTCTCTTCCATTGGAAGTAGGTATTTGCTAAGTGAGGAGAAGGTCAATCACATGCATTCATATGAACATATGCCTGAAAATGGACTCTAGCAGTTAAGAAATGTCTTAGCAGCAAACTTCCGTGCTGCCCTACAAAGGCAGGTCTACAAAAATATATTGGAAATTTCAAAAAAGTATACATCAGACATGATGAGAAACTTGAGGGGTTTTTTCCCTTTGAATTGATTTGTTAAAGTTAGATTTCTTTTTACTACTTATTGCCATCAGATTTGGCCGGTCCCTATCTGTAGCTAGTTCTGAAGCATCTGTGTCTCTTGTAGGTTTTCCCCAATTATTGCCTGTGAAGTCTGCACTGAATCTGTTCCAGCCATACTTAGCTTTAGACATGGCCCAGACTCTGGGCAGGAGGTGGTTTGGATAAAGGGGCCCATTCAGAGATGGGAGCAGACATACCAGAAGACACTACTCATCCCCAGGGCAAGCACCTGGGGGCTTTTATGGACGTTTGAAAATGAAGTCCTAGTGGGCCGACACTTCCTGCATGTGTGTGTGTGTGTGTGTGTGTGTGTGTGTATACAAGTATCCTGCCCTCACCGTTTTTACCCACCTGTTCTCCTAATTTAAAAAAAAAGATATTTTCTTAGAAACAATTTTGTTCTTGAAAAATGAATCTACCTCAGCAAATGAAAAAGTAAAAGAGAAAGGACCAGTTTAAATGTGAGTGAGTCTTTTGAGAGACACTGTGATATAAAGGAAAGCATGTGACTTTTGTAGTCAGACAGACCTGGGTGTGCATCTCTGCCCTGCGGCTGCTGCTGGGAGATCTTGGTGGGGCTTTCTGAGTCTTGCTTTCTTCACCTGGAAAATAGGGATTTTAATATCTACCTCCGTGACTGTTAGGCAGGTTAAGTAAATGGAGTGAAGTACCTAGTATCCCAACTGTCATACAGTAGGCATCTAATAAGTGTTAGTTGCCTTTCTCCTCCTCTCTTCCATTGGAAGTAGGTATTTGCTAAGTGAGGAGAAGGTCAATCACATGCATTCATATGAACATATGCCTGAAAATGGACTCTAGCAGTTAAGAAATGTCTTAGCAGCAAACTTCCGTGCTGCCCTACAAAGGCAGGTCTACAAAAATATATTGGAAATTTCAAAAAAGTATACATCAGACATGATGAGAAACTTGAGGGGTTTTTTCCCTTTGAATTGATTTGTTAAAGTTAGATTTCTTTTTACTACTTATTGCCATCAGATTTGGCCGGTCCCTATCTGTAGCTAGTTCTGAAGCATCTGTGTCTCTTGTAGGTTTTCCCCAATTATTGCCTGTGAAGTCTGCACTGAATCTGTTCCAGCCATACTTAGCTTTAGACATGGCCCAGACTCTGGGCAGGAGGTGGTTTGGATAAAGGGGCCCATTCAGAGATGGGAGCAGACATACCAGAAGACACTACTCATCCCCAGGGCAAGCACCTGGGGGCTTTTATGGACGTTTGAAAATGAAGTCCTAGTGGGCCGACACTTCCTGCAGGATGTCAGCCCTTGCCAGCCCTACTCATCCTGAAAAAGGAAGACTGAGAAAGCAGCCTCCAGGAATATGGTTCATCTCTGCTGTGGAGATAATCATCCTATTAGTGGGCACTTGTGAAGCAAAGGTGCAAAGAACTGATTCCTGCCCTCCCACCCTGAGCCCTGAACCTTAGCCATGAACCATCCCCACGTTCTACACGGGACGCTCCCATAGAGCAGAACATACACTTATTGGCTTCAGATGAGAACTGGAGTCTGCTGGTCCTCAGAGTGCCATTCCCTAATGTATTCTGCCTGGTGCACTTGACCTCAGAAACCACGTTCGCTCACCATATGGCAAGAGACCACATCTGTTTCCACATCTTTCTCTCTCGTTCCCTTTCCCACCACAGCCACCTCTGCCTGTGTTACCTTCCCAAGAGCCTAGGGGAGGGCCAGCTGGCTGGCAGCAAGTGGCCTGATCCAGACATCTCCATAGAAACCTCTGGCTGGTATCACATATGTGATGTCTTCTGGTTTTTTCTGCAGATGAAAATGAATGCCTCAGTGCTCACATTTGCGGAGGAGCCTCCTGCCACAACACGCTGGGGAGCTACAAGTGCATGTGTCCTGCTGGCTTCCAGTATGAACAGTTCAGTGGTGGGTGCCAAGACATCAACGAATGTGGCTCTTCTCAGGCCCCCTGCAGTTACGGCTGTTCCAATACCGAGGGCGGCTACCTCTGTGCCTGTCCACCTGGCTACTTCCGAATAGGCCAAGGGTAAGCACTGCTAGCCATGGTCGTGGTTGGAGGCTTTCTCATTCATAACATAATTAAGTATATTTAATTCAAAATGACCTGTCCTAGTAGAGTAGAACCATACTTTTTATGATTCTTGAGTTAATTCCAGTTAGCGCTGCAAAGGTTTTAGGTTATTTTATTTGAAAGGGGACATCTAGGTTTCTGGAAGTTCATAGAATGTCAAACAAAATAATGAAATGACATTGTAAATATCTCGCTCTATGGCTTACCTGTCTCATTCTCTTGATCTTCACATCTTGTTGGAAAGCAATTCGTCTCTCAGGAAATACAGGGCCTGCGACCCGTGACAGAACTGGACTCAGGCTGCACTTTGCCGATGCAGCCTTCTCCTGGAGCAAGCAGGATTCTGTCTCGACTTAAAATGCCTTCTCATCTAGCTCCTGTTAGGATAAACCAAAAAGATACCTTTTGTGGAGTCCTTTACAGTTTTAAAGACTTAAATTTACATTAAAAATTGCCAAAATAGCATTAAATATGAGTTAAGAGAATTACTGTGTTTTCCAGGTAGAACACTTCACCACATTGTATGTGTGGTGGGGCTGGGGCAGGAAAGATGCGTTTTTATTCTACTCAGTAATTTAAGAGTTAGTGTTAAGTTTTCAAAGTTTAGTTTTTCCCCACTGAATTAATCTGGACTTGGTTGTCTTGGTTTTGGCTATTCTGTGAAGGAGCTCAAATTTTAACTTTTTAATTAGGAACACAGACTTTAAATATACATACACACACACACACACACACACACACACACACACACACACACACACATATATATATATATACACACCAACACACACTTATATATACTCCCACACACACAAAGTCACATATTCCACAACACACACTTACATGTATATATCAAATTGTTAATTTTGTGTTCTTTGATTTCTTGACACACAAACATCAAGTGATTCATTTTGGGGTGTGTAGAAGGTAAAAGAATATTTCATGGGAAGTACACAGAATGCCAGCAATAGGACTCAAATTTCCAGATGTTTGTGTCTGGCTCTCAGTAGACTCATTCTTTATAAGTTTAATGCCAGAACCATTTTCCCAGCAAAAATTGTGACACTCCAAACTGGCTTCTGGCCAGTGGGACTTTATAGTCACACTTCTTGTAAGTGGTGTTCCAGGGATATGAAAATACTGGAAGGGAGTTCTGAGAAAGGAGCCAAAAGCCTGTGAATTTGGGGTTTGCCTTCCAATAATTTAATCATTATGTGAATGCACACACATACAGGATGAGCATTTATCATTTCATCCACTTTATTGTTTCTACACATTTCATGGTGCAAGATTAAAGGACAAGGAAGGGAAATGTGTCGGGCTCAGCAGGATTACAGAAAATATCAGAAACCTGTAAATTGCTGCAAAATACAAAGTGTTCTTCTTATTGGCATTATATTTTGAATCTTAAAGGCATAAAGGAAAATGAGTTATAAAGAATAGATCAACTAGCACAGAAAGAAAACAGTATTCTACATTATGGACCCAGTAGTGGACCAAGTAGTAGAGAGCTACCCATTTGTAACAGTTTGGGCTCCTCCGTGAGTCACTGGAGTGGACCTTACCCCAATGTAAAGATTCTTTTAGGATCATTCAAATATTTCAACACATTTTGAAAGAGGAGCCTGGTAAATACATTCCAAGTGGCCTATGAAATAGTAAGCAGAATAACAAAACAAGGTACTTGTGAAACATGCAAGCCTCCCTCCATAACTTGGCTTTAAAAACTGAAAGGCAAAGAAAAACAGCTGAACTAGTTTTCTCTTGGGCATGGGTTTGTTTATCCAGCCTCACATGAGTCAGAGCCAGTGGACCTAGTGGTTTTGAATGATTTGAAACAATTTCCCACAGTTGGGCAAGCTTTGATACATGTGTTTTATACATTGCATATCCTCACAATTTATATCTAAATCAACCTCAGTTATCACCTAGAGCTTTCTTATCTCCAGGAGGAGCCTTCAGCCAAAATGAGAGGTCTGATAATAGGAGAGACTGCTCAGAAGCTGGAGTGGTGAAGGCTGGTGACAGCGGTGGTGGTGGAAGTGGAGGTGGCAGTGATAGTATCAGTTAAGCAGGAAGAGGGCAAGGAACTGAACAGTGATGTCTCATCCCTTTCTCACTCATATGGAGCCTGTTTCATAAAAAGAAGGCATTTTTATTGAACCTCCCAAGTCACATGGTCTCCCTCATCCTATGTTCTTCTCTTGTTTCCACTCCCCGTTTCCTCCCCAGCAGTACAGCAAAACACCTGCCACATTTCATTTGGGAAGTAAAGGGACAAATATGCAAAACGGGGCCTTGAGAGACAGTAAAAAGAAATCAGTCAACCCAGGGAACTGAGAACTTGAGGCCAAACACCGAGGGCTTCAGTGTTGTTCTCAGAACCGCCGATCATCCAGTGGACAAATAATCAAGGACTGAATGTCACGAGGGAGGGGTCCAGGCTTCACCAGAACTCTCCCTCCTCCATCTCCCAATTCTACCGAAAAACATCTATTTCCCTTCTACCATAGGCACTGTGTTTCTGGAATGGGCATGGGCCGAGGAAACCCAGAGCTACCTGTCAGTGGTGAAATGGATGACAATTCCCTCTCCCCAGAGGCGTGTTATGAGTGTAAGATCAACGGCTACCCCAAACGGGGCAGGAAGCGGAGAAGCGCAAATGAAACAGATGCCTCCAACATTGAGGTAGGTCAGAAGGTGGTTTCTCCTGATGTCTCCTATTGCAGAAAGGTCCTCCAGATTCCTATGGTTTCCTCCAAGGATGCCCCAAAGTGTGAAAAATCTCCCTGACGAGAAAATCCAGACATTCCCTGAGCTCTAGACTGTATTTTACAAGGGTCTGTGGGGCTCTCTGGAGTTTCTTGCTGCTTTTAGGGAGTGGTCGTTTGAAGGTTTTCACATACTTGCTCATTTCCTCTGTCTCGCCGAAAAGAAAGTCAAACACCCACCCAAAGTCTGCTGAAAGGACAAGGTCTGAGATCCAGGACATCAAGAGGGCAGAATAGTGAAGTGACATAGTTCTCCCTACACAGGGATGACAAGTTCTGAAAGCTAGAGGCTCCTCTACTGAAAACAGCTATGTGGAGTGTGAGAGAACTTGGATTCTAGACAAAAACAACATGGAGCTCAAGCAGCCTGGTTTTCTTTGCCTATGGCTGCTGCAGCCTTTCAGTCAACTCAGAAATGCAGATACTCATCCAGACCTCTGGCTGCAGGCCCGGAGAATCCAGCACATGTGGTCCCAGAGAGGCAAGCAAGAAGCCAGTGAAAAGCATTGAATATTAGCAGATCATCGGAGCCAGGAAGTAGGTTCATAGGTGTGTCTTTCGGTGGGGATGGTTTTGCGTCACTGAATAAAATTGAAATAAACTGGTTCTTTCTTAGCATCAGTGCTGCAACGCATCTGCTGTGGTTTGGGAAATGATGGACTTGAGGATATGGGGAGGGGGAAGGGTAAGCTGTGACAAAGTGACAGAGTGGCTTGGACATATATACACTACCAAACGTAAAACAGATAGCTAGTGGGAAGCAGCCACATAGCACAGGGAGATCAGCTCGGTGCTTTGTGTCCACATAGAGGGTTGGGATAGGGAGGGTGGGAGGGAGATGCAAGAGGGAAGGGATATGGGGATATAGGTATACGTATAGCTGATTCATTCTGTTATAAAGCAGAAACTAACACACCATTGTAAAGCAATTATACTCCAGTAAAGATGTTAAAAAAAAAAAAAAAGCAAGCAGATCATGTGCAGATATCTAGGAAGAAAAAAAAAAAAAAAACTGAATGGTTCTTGCTTCATTTTATTAGGTATTGTAACTTTAAAGCCTAAACCAGATAAGGACATTATGAGAAGAAAATATTGTGAGAAAATCTCATTTGTGAAATATAGATTAAAAATCATAAAACAAAGGAGATAGGTATTTGTACACTATGTTCATAGCAGCATTATTCACAATAGCCAAAAGGTGGAGGCAGAACAAGTGTCCATTGATGGCTGAATGGATAAATAAGGTGTGGTATATACACATACAAACACATACATATATAATGGAATATTATTCAGCCTTAAAACGGAAGGAAATTTTGACACATGCTACAACATGGAAGAACCAATGAACCTTGAGAACGTGCTAAGTGAAATAAGGCAGTCACAAAAAGGCATATCTGTGATTCGACCTTTATAATGTACCTAGAGTAGTCCAATTCATAGAGACAGAAAATAGAATGGTAATTGTTGAGGGCTGGGAGGAGAAGGAAATGAGAACTTGTTTTTTTTAATGGGTATAGAGTTTCAGTTTTACATGATGAATAGTTCTGGAGATTGGTTGCACAACAATGTGAATATACTTAGCAATACTTTACTATACATTTAAAAATTTTTAAGACAGTAAATTTTATGTTATGTGTATTTTACCACAATTAAAACAAAACAAAATAAATTATGAATAAAATATATCCAATAATATATTAATGTATTAAAACAAGTCTATTGTGGCCAAATTAAATATATCTCAAGAATGCAAGTTTGGCTTAATATTAAAATCTATGGAAGCAACTCACTACATTAACAAATTAAAGGAGAAAAACGACATGAGATCACTTACCAGATGTGGAAAAACTATTTGAAGGAATTTAACACTTTGTGATAAAAAGTCATAATAGAAAATTCTTCAAAATGAAAAAAATTACTAAATCTGCAGCAAACATCATACTTAATGGTGAAATATTTTAAAAATTTCAGAGACAAAACAGGTAGAACATCAACACCACTTGCATTAATTTTTGTGTTGGAGATCCTAACTGTGTCCATTATATAATCTGAAGAAATTTTTAAAAATAAATTAAAAATAAGGAGATAAAAGATTTATAATTTGTTAATGACTTTTTAAAAAAAGAAAACAAAGAGCATGTACTGATAAATTTTAAGATTTCAAGGAGACCTCAAGAGGTTTTGGATAACTGACCAATATAAAAAATGCAGTTCATGCCTGTAGATTAGCAAACAATTAGATAAATATTTAGAAAAGAGATTTTTTTTTTTTAACATCTTTATTGGGGTATAATTGCTTTACAATGGTGTGTTAGTTTCTGCTTTATAACAGAGTGTAGAAAAGAGATTTGAACAAAAACTTTGAGAAGTGAATATCTTAAAAGAAAATGATTTAAACTTTAAAGGAGATATAAATAAATGGAGAAACCATGTTCATGGATAAGAAGACATTATTATAATGATACAATTTCTCCCCAAATTAACCTATGAATCCTAATTAAATTTAAATAGAACTTAAAATCTTATCTGACAACTTATTATAAAAATAACATGGAAATTCAAAGGAATGCATTGATTTAGAAGGATAAGAATAAGATGGGGCATGTTATATGCAAGGAACCTTATCATTATAATTGTACTTATAGAAATTAAGACAGTGTGATATTGGGTCAGTAATAGATACATTAGACCAGTGGAATAGAAGCATTTGGATCAGTTGTCCAGAAGAGATCCATGAAAACACACAACTATAATGTGTGACTCAGGTGGCACTACAAATCCATGGTCTGCCATGTTAATAGCTGCTAACCATATGGGAAAAAATTGAATTCCTATCTCAAACAAAACACACAATCATTCCTGGTGAATTAGTGACCTAAAAAATGAAAGCAAAACTTAAAAACATTTAAAAGAAATTAGAAAATATCTTTATGATATGAATGTAGGACAAGCCAACTCAATAATAAATCCATAAGGAAAAATTTGTCAGCATTAAAAACTTCTGTCTGGCAAATGATACAATAAAGAGAAAAGAAAAAAACACAGACTGCGAAATTATCTGCACTTCAAAACTAACAAACATTATCATCCTGAACAGATAAAAACTGCCAACAAATCAATGGGAAAAAGACAAGCATCCCAATTTAAAAATGAAAAAGTGGGGAAAAAATATTGAGCTGGCAATACGAGCAGGCAAAAGAGGAAAGAGTGGCCAATAACCAACAAGCTGAGTGACTGAACAATAAAGATGCTCAACCTCCTTTGCAGTCATGAAAAGCAAGTTTAATTTATAAAGGTATAAAATTTCTCACCCATCAAATTTGCAAAATCTAAAAGTATAAAAATACCAAATATTGGTGAGATGAAAGTGAGCCCTCATACACAGAAACTGATATGACCATGTTGGAAACCAGTTTGGTAATATCAATAAAGCTGAAGATAAGCATATCATATGACCCAGTGACTACATCCTTATGTATATTCTAGAGAAATTCTAGCCCAGGTGTATAACATTCATGTACAAGATTGCTCAGGTGTCTCTCCTGTAGAACGGAAGCTTCATAAGGACAGGAGCTTGTTTTGTTTATTACTATAGCCCAGAGACTAGATTAGGGTCTGGCACCTGGTAAATAAATAAATATTGCTTTAAAATGCATCTAAAGCAAATAGAATGAAAGATAAGACAGGAATGGAAGTCAGATCTATGAACTTGAAGGACAATTTGAGCATTAACCCACTCTGCTTTTTCATCCTTTTCTGGCAGGCCACTCTAGAGTTGTTCAGCCCCTGTGCTAACTACAGTAGCATTTATTCTCCTTTCTTATCTCAAAGGCTGCACTTCTTATGGTCACAGGATGGCTTGGGGATTACCTATTGCTTCAGCAGCTCAGTCTAATGACTGATGGTTATATATATATATATATATATATATATATATATATATATATAATTAAATGAGGTGTCTATT
>NW_006782914.1:3059712-3101453 GCF_000442215.2 Lipotes vexillifer
GGCATGTGGGATCTTCCCGGACCAGGGCTCGAACCCATGTTCCCTGCATTGGCAAGTGGATTCTTAACCACTGCGCCACCAGGGAAGTCCCTCATCCTTTCTGGATACAAATTTATCTTTGAATGTATAATATTTAAGACTGAAAATTGCTTAATGCTTGTTTGGGAAGACACTGAGTTGTTCCAATACCATTTACATAATTGAGCATGATGAAAACTTGTCTT
Source organism: Lipotes vexillifer (assembly GCF_000442215.2). Taxonomy (NCBI): domain Eukaryota; kingdom Metazoa; phylum Chordata; class Mammalia; order Artiodactyla; family Lipotidae; genus Lipotes; species Lipotes vexillifer. The sequence goes on from NW_006782914.1 coordinate 3,059,937, forward strand.
TGCTTATACACAGTATCATCAACAGGAAACCTTACCCAGCTGAACCTACTGGAGTAAGAATCCATAAAAGCAGACATACACACAGCTGAAACATCCACCTGCTGCTTCAGCTGACAACACGTGGCAAGCCCCATTCATCCACATCTGCTGGGACAACTTTCCTCCAACTCTCCCTCCTCATCTCACAATAATTCACATGCTGCAACCCTTCTGAGGGCCACTTTCACTTGCAAACTTTAGGTCTGTTTCATGATACAGTGCCATGTTTATTGTAATATTTATGTATTTCTTAAACATTTAACATATGTATAACTGTGTTACCACTTTTATTGTATTCCTACCTTTTTTTCTTAATATGTAACTAATGAAGATTTTGAGTATTGTGCCTCAAACCTTGAAACAGAGCAGGACCCTGTGGGGCTCCTTGGTACATATGCTTTCCGTGTCCCCCATTTCCTGTTTGTAGGAAATAGTCTTCATTCAGCCTCCTTGACCTTCCCTGAGTTCCAAAGGGCAGATCAAACAGTCACTTATCAGGGAAGGGAGGGGATGCAGAGACAAGGGAGAAGCAGCCAGGAAACAATAGTGCAGCCTTGGGGCAGGGTATGTTCTTCCTCAAGGAATATGCATAACAAAATACCTTTGAGTTCTTCTGCAGGGAATAAGGCCCCCATCCAGGTGGAGGGTGGTAACTTCATGCTGAGCACAAGATTCCTGGAGCACCGCCCTGTTACCTCACCACCAACCAATCAGAAGAAAGCCACACACCCTGCAGCCCACACCTCAAATTTTGCCTATAAAAACTTTTCCCCCAGAACCATCAAGGAGTTTGGGTTTTTTGAGCATGAGTCTCCCATTCTCCTTGCTTAGCCCTGCAATAAACTTTCTCTGCTCCAAACTCCAGTGTTTCAGTTTGCTTGGCCTCAATGGGCGTGGGGCACACAAACCTGTGTTCAGTAACAACCTCATATTTCCCACCAGCCCTGTGGGATTTATTATGCAATTTTGTATAATACAGTGATTTTTTTCAAATGCATATGACTTATTATAGCAGAACTAACAAGAACACAGGCTCTCATTCCCATCCCCTTTACTCATTCCTATCAACCTCTTGTAGGTAACACTTTCAGTAGGTCCTGGTCTAGATTCTGGTTTATCCTTCCAGTGTTTCCTTTTGAGAAATGAGCAATTAATAATTAGATAGTGGATAGATGGATAGATATTCTTATTTCCTCTTCTGTCTTACCAAAACTCAGTTGCACTGCTCCTTGAATTTTTTTCACTTAACAATGTGTCATGAACATCACTACCTATAAATCATAGAGATTTTTCTCTCCTTTTTTCACAGCTTCACAGAATTCCAATGTGAGATTGTACCACAGTCCATTGAACCAACCTCCTGTTGATGAATATTTGTGCTATTAATCATTTGTTATTCTAATTAATGCTGCAATAAGTAATTTTGTACATATGTCATTTTGTATTTGTGGAGGTAAATCTTCAAGGTAGATGCAGAGAAGTGTGATTTTTGTGATCAAAAATAAAAGTATGTGCAATGTTGATTATTCATTTTGCATCAGTACCAGTAAAATACGGGAGTGCCTGTTTCTTCATAATCTTGCCCTCACTGTGGGTTGACAAGCCATTTTTGTTTGCCAATATTATATATGAGTATATAAGCAACATGTTAATCTACATGTGGATCTTTACATTTTTTTAAATCTACTTTTATGTCTCGTGTGTCGTAAAGTACTCCTTGGGCAGGTTTTGCCACTGTTTAAGCTTATTCCTAAGTATTTTGTCCTTCTGTCATTATTGTAAATGCAATCTACTCATATATTTTATTGGTTATTATTAATGCATATGAAGACTATTGCATTTTGTATGTTAATTTTGTATCTTGCTCCCTTGCTGTATTTTCTTATTGTTTGTTTAAGTTTTAACATTGATCCTGTTGAGTTTTCAGGTACAGTATCAGGTTAATTACAAATTACTCTTCTGTTCCAATTTCCAAACATGAAACAGTTGTCTCTTGTCACTTTGTATTAACCAATATTCTAATACAATGGCAAAGAGTAATAGAGAAAGTAGATATTCCTTTTTTATTCCTGATTTTAGAAGAAGTGCCTTTCTTTTTTTCCCATTGGTTTAGCATTAAGATTGAGGTTGTTTAGCTTTGAGATTGAAGCATATCAAGTAAGAAATTATCCATCAGTTCCTATAAATATGTGTTACTGTCAGAAATAGGGATTGAATTTTGTTGAAGGGTTCTTCTGCAACTGTGAAGATGATCATGTGATTTTTCTCCTTAGATGTCTTAATAGGATGAATTGTATTAATGTAATTCTTAATACTGAATTATTCATATACTCCTGGAATAAACCCTACTTAATTGTGATGTATATTTTTTAAAATATGCTGATGGATTCTCTTTTTTAATTTTATTTGCCAGGCTTCAACCAGAGAAAGAGATGCGTATGCATATATATGTGTGTGTGTGTGTGTGTGTGTGTGTGTGTGTGTGTGTGTGTGTGTGTATCCACATACATACATATATATACCTACGCATACATATGTATGTGTACCTAGATAGAGATGGATGAAAAGATAGATAAATATATAAATAGATATAGAGAGAAAGATTTATTACAAGAAATTGACTCATACAATTATGGGGGTTGGCTAAGCAAGTCCACTGTATAGCACAGCCAGTCAGGAAGAGGAAATCCTAACCAGACTGGGAGGCTGGACCCTCAGGGCCTGAGCTGTGGGGAGCCTCTGAGCCCAGGGAAGGCCTGATCCCTCTTTCACAAAACTTTACTGCTTAGATCAGACCCCTCTGGCAGAATTTTCCTTTTTATTACCTTAAAATCACCTGAGTAGGGATTTAAATGATGCAATTCCTTTCAGATGCAAATTCCTTTCACAGCAACACCTAGACTAGTTGGATTGGATAACTGGTAAAAGTGTTTCACTGTAGCCAATCCTAGCAAGGTTCATATTTTTGTTCTAGGGACAACATTTATACAAATCACTTTCTTTGACGTTCATAGTATTTTTTTTCCTTGATTTGGCTTCTCCTCTCCTTTGACTCCCAACTATTCTCTGCAGAGCCATCAAAGAGGGTATTCTATTCTTTCTCTTGTTTCTCCTTTCAAGTTCTTGTGTTATTTTGCTTTGTCATAGCCATAACATTTGCATACTATATTTCCACCCATACCCCTACATTTGTTTTAATCTTAGATCTGCTATTAAATGTATTCAGTTCTCCTGGGCCAATTTCCCTAATCATTTTGGGGGCTAATGAAGTTTGTCCTTTAATAGATTCCTCACAAATGGTTTATATGTGCAACAATTCTTAAATTTTATTTACCTGTTTGCAATTTACATTGTCTTTCTGTAGTCTTGAACCATCAAAAACAGCTTGGCCAGATTTAAAATCCTTGGCTCCTACTTACTTTCTTTGGATTTCTAGAAAATTTTGCTCCACTGTTGCTTTGCTTTGTATGTTGCTAGTGAGAAGTTTCAGCCAAACAGATACTTTTTTCCCATGAAGAAATCTGATATTTTTTTCTTAGATGCCCAGAGAATATTAACATTTTATCATCAAAAATAGTTAAAAGTTGGGGCTTCCCTGGTGGCGCAGTGGTTGAGAGTCCGCCTGCCAATGCAGGAGACACGGGTTCGTGCCCCGGTCCGGGAGGATCCCACATGCCGCGGAGCGGCTGGGCCCGTGAGCCATGGCCACTGAGCCTGCGCGTCCGGGAGCCTGTGCTCCGCAATGGGAGAGGCCACAACAGTAAGAGTCCCACGTACAGGAAAAAAGAAAAAAAAAAACATCTTCAGAAAACTAGGCTAATGAAGATGGAGTAGGTATATTCTAGAAGACAAAACCAGGGTCAGTTGGTGTAAAGCTCAGTTTAGCACTTACCTTCCTAATTGTCAAGCTACCCATTGAGAGAATGTGTTTCCTTACAATGTGGTGAGCTCCCTTGTCACTAGAGTGTTTCAGTCTAGGCAGCCAGTGGACAAGGATGCTTTCTTCCACTAACAGGCCATGAACATCTCAAAGTATTTTTTTTAATCTATTATTTTGCCATCCAAAAAAATTTCATCTCTATTGAGCATCAGTTATGAGCGAGTCAAATGACTAGTTTGGAAGGGATTTGTACTTTGGTCAGGAAGTTTAAATGACTCAAAATTTCCTTTTATCTCTGCGCCTGTGGTTCTCTGATGGAGGTGTACTAAAATTGTTAGAGAGGAATATATAGCATATGGTAAACAACAGCTTGCAAATGGAAAATGTCTTTGATAATTTAACCTGAACTGCCTTATATTCAATAATGGATTTTCTTTATAACAACAGAACAAAATAGAGTTGGCACAGAGTAGATCACTTTGATACTTTTAATAGTCTCAGTGTGGATTTTATTTATTTAAGAGCCAACAATTCTCAGTAGCATATTTTCCGTGTTCCTGACTGTAACAAAACATTTTCCTCACTGTTCCATTGTAAATATTCCTCTTGCCGGAACTTTTTTTTAATTCTGAGATTTAAACCTGTACCTTTCAATTGTCTGTGACCTTTTGATTTTACTTTCAATGGTTGAAGAATTTGGTTTTATAAATCTCAGAAGCTTGAAAAGTCTTGTCTCTACCCCTCAGCCCATTTTACTTGCCAATAATTATTTTGTAAGTAGGGTTGAAATGAACTCAGCTGGCCTTATGAAATGTTTAAACTTGCAAAAACAACGACATTTTTGTTCAACAGATAGCACTTCACTCAGCCAAAATTGCTTTGGACATTGCCATTACAAATACTGTTCAACTTCAGAAATCATGTTTGTAAATTAGATAAGCCAAAATAAAGGACAATTAGGTTGATATTATATTAGCATACTTAAAAATTATATACCTGTAAATTGTTAGTTTTTTTTTTTTTAAAGTCAGCTTTGTCCACAGAATGTACTATATTCTGACTTTAACTGTAGTTCCTAGAGATAGGTTACAAACATAATTATTAAATGGTTTAAAGACATTGTTTTTAATGCTAGTAGATTACCGGGAGAAAGATTAGTTTTCACATACATTGCTGAAGACAAAATTATTTCCCCCTTGCCAATTTTAAACACTTTGTCAAAAAAAAAAAAAAAAAAGGCAAACCAATTTACTTTTTTAAGCATTTTGATACCCAATATGAGCCTAACATTATGTACTGTTAGAAAAGGATTCTCAGTATTACGAGTTTAGGGTTAGAGAGAAACAAGGTGGCTCTGAATTTGATTTTGCAAATTCCCATGTGTATCCAAGACTGGGTTCACTTACAAGATTGGGTCTCAATGAAAGGTTCTAACATTCTCACAAATGTCTTTATAAACATAAGGGTCTTGTACATTTGACACCTGACATACATTTGGCAGGACCTGGCAATGTCACCAAATCTGTTATTTCAACTAACTGCTAATGAATCCAAAATGTTTTTTTGGCAACGTCATAACCTCTTTTCAGGACATAGGCTGTTTTGCATCCTTGATGTAAGCTGGAATTACGACCTCTACAAATAGAGGTCAGTTTCATTTTTACTATTGGACAGTAGAAGGTGCCTTCTTTTTAACTGAATGAAGTCATAGCAGGTAAGTGGCTGTGATTTCCCACTACCTCAACTCTCTGCTCTCTATCCATTCCACACAAATATTCACTGTCATTTTTGGTCTTTGCAGCTACTCCCATTTCATAAATCAATGCAGCATTACCCTCTCTAGTTCCCTTTTGCCCCTCAAGGGTTGGTGTAGTGTCAGCTATAAGGCATCACATTCAGTATATTTCTAGAATCCTTAGCTCGAGTTCAAAGTTAAGCAACACTGAGGTAGAGACGGTTAGCAGAAAGCAGCTGCTCCATTCAGCAGTTTCTGGGTAACTTTCATACCCCACATGATGTGTTTTTTGCAGCTGTACTGAGACTTGGAGAAATCAGAAGAGGTCTGTTCCCTTTTTAATGTAAAATTCTCTCTGGTGGAGAATTAAATCAAACCTGAATGATTTAGCTTTTTCTTTTCCTGGAAGTGGAGACGTGAAAAAATCCCGATGATAAACACACATCCCATCAACCCCACCATCCATTTACATGAAAAGGTCACAGTCCTGTATAATTGTATCTGCATGGCAAGCTCTGTTCTGGGTTTCCCCAACAGCTCTGCTATGACCAGACCTATCAGGAAAGATTAACAGGACCCTGATATATCAGAATTTCAAAAGCATGACAGGCTGGATTGGGTTTGTGTCCATGTATTTTTGTTGCTACATGAAATCAACATGATATGCTATTCAGTCTTTCTGCCTCCAGCTGCACCAAGATTATCCCCCTTCAGTGTGTTCACTGCGCCTTTCTATAGCAGTTCTGTGATCCAACTCCAGTGATCCTGTGTCTCAGGAAGGTTGCAAGGTCCTCTGAGGCCTGCTGCTTCCTACACACTTGTAAACTGACCGCAGCAGGCGCTCTCGTGGGTCATTCACCACAAGCATTGAGCCCAGGAGTCGGTCTACTGTAGAACCAGCTGCCTAGGAGAAAACTGCTCTTGATCATATGCCCACTCATCCACACCCACTCTCACAGGCCTCTCACCCACCAGGAGAGGCATGGAAGCTGAGACACCATTCCTAAGGGCTCTCCATCTCAAGGTTTCTTTCCCTCAGGGTCTGCGATTCTTAATCCACAGAGTTCTGACCTTTCCTTATCATATCAAGAAAGTTCGCTGAGAGTTCAGTTCAGTCCTGAGGTCCTTGGGAGCACCGGATCCAGAGTCCTGACACTGTAGGCAATCTGGGGTCAGAAAACTGTGTTCAGGAGATTGGCCAAGATGGCCAAGTAGAAAGACCCTGAGCTCACCTCCTCTCACTGGAACATCAAAATCACAACAATCTGCAGAACCACCATTGATGAAAAAGACCAGAACCTGCCAAAAAAGATCTACAAAAAAAGACATAAAGAAGAGACAGGGAGGAGGGGCAAATTCACAATACAGTCAAGTCCCACGCCCCTGGGTGGGAGACCCACAAACTGGAGAATCACATTGCAGAGGTTCCCCCAAAGGAGAGGTTCAAGCCCCTTCTCAAGCTCCCCAGTCCAGGGGTCCTGCACCAGGAAGACAAGCCCACAGAGCATGTAGCTTTGAAGGCCAGCAGGGCTTTCTTCTGGGAGTCACAGAGGCCTGAGAGAAATACAGATTTCACTGTTAAGGGGTACACACAAAATCTCACATGCTCTAGGACCCAGGGCAGAAGCAGTAATTTGAGAGGACCCTGGGTCAGACATACCTGCTGATTTTGGAGAGTCTCCAGGAGAGGCAGGAGGTAACTACAGTTCACCCCGGAAATATGGACACAGGCAGCAGCCATTTTTGGGAGCTCCCTCTACCATGTGGACACTGCTACTTCCAGTGCCATTGGGGAGTCCTCCCTCTAGCTCATTAGTGCTAAGACCTGGTCCCACCCAACAGCCTCTAGGAGCCAGTGCTGAGATGCCTCAAGCCAAGCAACTAACTGGGTAGGGACACGGCCCCACTCATCAGCAGACATGCTGCCCTAAGACCGCCCGAGCCCATAGCCACTTCAGGACGTGGCCCTGCCCACCAGAGGGCCCAGGACCCAGTTCTACCCACCAGTGGGCAGGTACCAGTCCCAGAATGCCCTGGGGCCTAGCCCTGCCCACCACAGAGCCTGCTCTAGCCTCTGGACCAGCCTCACCCACCAAAGAGTAGGCACTAGACTCAAGAAAACCACCATCCCATAGCCCATCAGCAGGCCACACCCTGCCTTGTGACCAGCTGGACCCAGCCCTGTACACTAGCAGGCTCACACAAGCTTTGAGACACCCTGGGCCCCATACCCAACCAAGTCAGGAACTACCTCCCACCACCAGAGATCCAACACCAGCTCTGCGACCTCTGAGTCTTACAACCAGACTCCAGGACCTGGCTTCACCCACCAGTGGGCAGGCAATAGCCCGAGTCTTCTGGACCATGACTCCACCCACCAGTGAGCCAGCATAAGGCCTGGGGCCCCCTGGGGGGTTCGGCAGTCAGCCACCTCATGGCCCAGTCCCGCCAACCAGCGGCCAGCAGCCCCTACAGAAGGCAGGGCCTGGCAAGCAACTGGACCAGGGTCTAACCAAGCCTACCAGATTGCCCACAGAGTCAGCCTACCACAACAGAAGGACCCACACAGTCCTCACAGGGGAGCCTCTAAAGCATATAGCCTGGTAACAAGAGGGGAGTGTGCTGCTGAGACACATATGACCTCTCCAACAAAAGGCCACTTCTTCAAGCTTGGGAAACCTAACCAACCTACCAGACACAAAAATAAAAACAGCAACTTATGCAAAATGAGGCAACAGAGGAACATATTCCAGATGAATAAACAAGAGAAAACCCCAGAAGAACTAAGTGAAATGGAGAGGGCAATCTACCCAATAAAGAGTTCAAAGAACTCAGGAGAAGAATGAATGCATAGAGCGAGAAGTTAGAAGTTTTTAACAGAGTTAGAAAATATAAAGAACAACCATATAAAGGATACAATAACTGAAATGAAAAATACACTAAATGATACAAAGGAATGGTTCAACAAGCTGAAATGATACGAAGGAAAGGGTCAGCAAGTGGAAATCACTGATGCTGAACAGGAGAAAATGAAAAGAAATGAGGACCATTTAAGAGACCTCTGGGACAACATAAGCACACTAATGTTTGCATTTTAGAAGTCCCAGAAGGAGAAGAAAGAAAGAAAGGTGTTGAGAACATGTTTGAAGATACTTCCTTAACCTGGGAAAGGGAACAGATGTCCAAATTCAGGAAGCACACAGAGTCCCATACAGGTTAACACAAAAAGGAACACACCAAGACACATGACAATTAAAATGGCAAAAATTAAACACAGAGAGAATATTAAAAGCAGCAAGGGAAAAGAAATAAGTAATATACAAGGGAATTCCCAAAAGGCTATCAGATGACTTTTCAGCAGAAACTGCAGGCCAGAAGGGAGTGGCATGATATATTTAAAATGGTGAAAGGGAAAAACCTACAACGAAGAATACTCTACTCAGCAAGGCTCTTGCTTAAATTTGATGAAGAGATCAAAAGATTTACAGACAAGCAAAAGATAAGAGTTCAACACCATCAAAACAGCTTTGCAAGAAATATTACAGGAACTTCTCTAGATGAAAAAAGTCAACAACTAGGAAGATGAAAATTAAAACATGAAAAAGCTCATCAGTAAAGGCAAACATACAGTAAAGGGAGAAAATCATCCACATACATAGCTAGTAGGAAGGAGAAAAGAGTAGTAAAATCATCTATATCCACAATAAACAGTTAAGGGATACAGAAAACAATCAGCTGTAAAATATGTTGTTGAAAACAGTTATAGTGAGGGGAGGAGTGTACAAATGCAGGATTGCAAAAATGCATTTGAAAGTATGATAAGCAACTTAAATCACATATAAATATTTCTAAATATATTAAAGCTTCATGGTAACCAAAAAGTAAAAATTTATAATAGAAATTTAAAATGTGGATGCCACATATATACAATGGAATATTGCTAACAAAAAAAAAGAAACAAAATTGAGTTCTTTGTAGTGAGGTGGATGGACCTAAAGACTGTCATATAGAGTGAAGTAAGTCAGAAAGAGAAAAACAAATACCATATGCTAACACATATATATGGACTATAAAAAAAAAACTGTTCTGAAGATACTAGGGGCAGGACAGGAATAAAGACGCAGAAATAGAGAATGGACTTCAGGGCATGGGGAGGGGGAAGGGTAAGCTGGGACGATGCGAGAGAGTGGAATGGACATATATACACTACCAAACGTAAAACAGATAGCTAGGGGGAAGCAGCCCCATAGCACAGGGAGATCAGCTCAGTGTTATGTGACCACCTAGAGGGGTGGGATAGGGAGGGTAGGAGAGAGACGCAAGAGGGAGGAGATATGGGGATATATGTATATGTACAGCTGACTCACATTGTTATAAAGCACAAACTAACACACCATGGTAAAGCAACTATACTCCAATAAAGATGTTAAATAAATAGATAAATAATAAAATGTAGATGCCAGGCGTGGGAGACAAGATGGTGGACCAGAAGGACTTGAGCTCACCTCCTCTCACAAAAACACCAAAAATCACAACTAACTGCTGAATAACCATCAACAAAGAGACTCAAACCTGCCAGAAAAGATAATCTACACCCGAAAACGAAGAAGCCACAATGAGACACCAGGAGGGGAGCTTTCAAGATATCATTAAATCCCATACACATCAGGTGGGCATAAATTACTTGAAAATAATTTATCACAGAGGTTCTCCCACAGGAGAGAGAGTTCTGAGCCCTACATCAGGCTCCCCAGCGAGGGGATCTGGCATCAGGAGGCGGAGCCCCCAGAGCATTTGGCTTTGAAGGCCAGTGGGTCTTGAGTGCAGGACCTCCACAGGACTGGGAGAAACAGACACTCCACTCCTGGAGGGCACACACAAGTTTTCATGTGCACTGGGACCCACAGCAAAGCAGTGACTCCATAGGAGCCTGAGCCAGACATAATTGTGGGTCTCAGAGGGCCTCCTAGGGAGTCAGTGGGTCAGCTGTGGCTCACTGTGGGGGCAAAGACACTGGCAGCAGACATCCCAAGAAATACTCATCTGCATGAGCTTTCCTGGAGGTTGCCATTTTGGCAACAAGACCTAGCCCCACCCAAAAGCCTGCAGGCTCTGATGCTGGGATGCCTCAGGCCAAACAACCAACAGGGTGGGAACACAGCCCCACCCATAAGCAGACAAGCTGCCTAAAGTCCTCCTGAGCCAACAGCCACCTGTTAAATACAGCACTTGAGATGACCCTGTCCACCAGAGGGACAAGAAACAGCTCCACCCATCAGTGGGCAAGGCACCAGACCCTCACACCAGGAAGCCTGCACAAACACCTGGACCAACTTCACCCACCAAGGGGAAGACACCAGAACCAAGAGGAAATACAAACCTGCAGCCTGAGGAATAGAGACCACAAACACAGAAAGTCAGACAAAATGAGATGGCAGAGAAATATGTCCCAGGCAAAGGAAAAAGATAAAACCCCAGAAGAACAACTAAGTGAAGTGAAGACAGGCTATCTACCTGAAAAATAATTTAAAGTAATGATAGTAAAAGATGATCCAAGATCTCGAAAAAAGAATGGAAGCACAGAACAGAAGGATAAAAGAAATGTTTAATAAAGAGCTACAAGCAAATGAACAATACAATAACTGAAATGCAAAATATACTAGAAGGAATCCATGGCAGAATAACTGAGGCAGAAGAACGAATAAGTGAGCTGGAAGACAAGTTGGTGGAAAACACTGCTGCAGAACAGAATAAAGAAAAAAATGAAAAAAAAATGAGTACAGTCTGAGACTTCTACGACAACATTAAAAACACTGACAGTTGCATTATAGGGGCCCAGAAGGAGAAGAGAGAGAGAAAGGGCCTGAGAATATATTTGAAGATATAATAGCTGAAAAATTCCCTAACATGGGAAAGGAAACACTCACTCAAGTCCAAGAAGCACAGAGTCATATACATGATAAACCCATGGAGGAACACACTGAAACACATTAATCAAATTGACAAAAATTAAAGACAAAAGGAAAATATTAAAAGCAACAAAGCAAAGCAACACACAACATACAAGTGAATCCCCATAAGGTTATCACCTGATTTTTCAACAGAAACTCTGCAGGCCAGAAGGGAGGGGCACAATATATTTAAAGTGATGAAAGGGAAAAACCTACGACCAAGAATACTCTACCCAACAAGGCTCTTGTTCAGATTCAACAGAGAAATCAAAAGCTTAACAGACAAGCAAGAGCTAAGAGAATTCAGCATCTCCAAACCAGATTTACAACAAATGCTAAAGGAACGCTGCTCCTGGCGAAAAAGAAAAGGCCACAACTAGAAACAAGAAAATTATGAATGGGACATCTCATTGGTAAACACAGACATACAGCAAAGGTTGGAAATCATCCACATACAAATGCGATATGAAAACCAACAATGGTGAGAAGAGGAGAGTACAAATGCAGGATATTAGAAATGCATTTGAAATTAAGAGACCAGCAACTTAAAACAGTCATGTATACATAGAGACTACTGTATGAAAACCTCATGGTAACTGCAAACCAAAACTCTACACTAGATACACACACAAAAAAGAAAATGGAATCAAAACACAACACTTAAAGATAATCATCAAATCACAAGAAAACAGAACAAAAGAGGAAGGGAGGGAAAGACAGACATACAAAAACAAATCCAAAACAATTAACAAGATGGCAATAAGAACATACATTTTGATAATTACCTTAAATGTAAATGGATTAAATGCTCCAACCAAAAGACACAGACTGGCTGAATGGATACAAAAACAAGACCCATATATATGCTCTGTACAAGAGGCCCTCTTCAGCTCTAGGGGACAAATAAAGACTGAAAGTGAGGGGTTGGGAAGAGGTATTGCATACAAACGTAAATCAACAGAAAGCTGGGGTAGCAATACTCATATCAGACAAAATACAGACTGTCACAAGAGACAAAGACAAAGGAGGACACTACTTAATGATTAAGGGATCAATCCAAGAAAAATATGTAACAATTGTAAATACGTATGCAACCAACAAAGGAGCACCGCGATACATAAGGCAGATGTTAACTGCCAGAAGGGGAGAAACTGACAGTAACGCGATAATAGTGGAGGCCTTTAACACCCCACTTTCATCAATGGAGAGACTGTTGAGACAGAAAATCGATAAGGAAACACAGGCTTTAAATGAAACATTGGACAAGATGGACTGAATTGATAGATGTAGAACATTTGCCAAAAGGGGAATACACATTCTTCTTATGTGCACATGGAACATTCTCCAGAATTGATCATGTGCTGGGCCACAAAGCAAGCCTCAGTAAACTTAAGAACACTGAAGTCATTTCAAGCATCTTCTACAACAACAACACTATGAGAATTGAAATCAATTACTAGGAAAAAAAACTGTAAAAATCACAAACACGTGGAAGTTAAATAATATGCTACTAAGTAACCAACGGATCACTGAAGAAATCAAAGAAGAAATCAAAAAATACATAGAGACAAATGAAAATGAAAACACGATGATCCACCACCTATGGGACACAGCAAAAATTTTTCTAAGAGGGAAGTACACAGCAATACAATCTTACATCAGAAAGCAAGAAAAATCTCAACTAAATAACCTAACCTTACACCTAAAGAAACTAGAGAAAGAAGAACAAATAAAACCCAGAGTGAGTAGAAGGAAAGAAATCATAAAGATCAGAGGAATAATAAATGAATAGAGACAAAGAAAATGATAGAAAAGATCGATGAAACGAAAAGCTGGCAATAAGAACATACATTTTGATAATTACCTTAAATGTAAATGGATTAAATGCTCCAACCAAAAGACACAGACTGGCTGAATGGATACAAAAACAAGACCCATATATATGCTCTGTACAAGAGGCCCTCTTCAGCTCTAGGGGACAAATAAAGACTGAAAGTGAGGGGTTGGGAAGAGGTATTGCATACAAACGTAAATCAACAGAAAGCTGGGGTAGCAATACTCATATCAGACAAAATACAGACTGTCACAAGAGACAAAGACAAAGGAGGACACTACTTAATGATTAAGGGATCAATCCAAGAAAAATATGTAACAATTGTAAATACGTATGCAACCAACAAAGGAGCACCGCGATACATAAGGCAGATGTTAACTGCCAGAAGGGGAGAAACTGACAGTAACGCGATAATAGTGGAGGCCTTTAACACCCCACTTTCATCAATGGAGAGACTGTTGAGACAGAAAATCGATAAGGAAACACAGGCTTTAAATGAAACATTGGACAAGATGGACTGAATTGATAGATGTAGAACATTTGCCAAAAGGGGAATACACATTCTTCTTATGTGCACATGGAACATTCTCCAGAATTGATCATGTGCTGGGCCACAAAGCAAGCCTCAGTAAACTTAAGAACACTGAAGTCATTTCAAGCATCTTCTACAACAACAACACTATGAGAATTGAAATCAATTACTAGGAAAAAAAACTGTAAAAATCACAAACACGTGGAAGTTAAATAATATGCTACTAAGTAACCAACGGATCACTGAAGAAATCAAAGAAGAAATCAAAAAATACATAGAGACAAATGAAAATGAAAACACGATGATCCACCACCTATGGGACACAGCAAAAATTTTTCTAAGAGGGAAGTACACAGCAATACAATCTTACATCAGAAAGCAAGAAAAATCTCAACTAAATAACCTAACCTTACACCTAAAGAAACTAGAGAAAGAAGAACAAATAAAACCCAGAGTGAGTAGAAGGAAAGAAATCATAAAGATCAGAGGAATAATAAATGAATAGAGACAAAGAAAATGATAGAAAAGATCGATGAAACGAAAAGCTGGGTCTCTGAAAAGATAAACAAAATTGATAAAGTTTAACCAGACTCATCAATAAAAAAAAGGGAGAGGACTCAAATCAATAAAATTAGAAATGAAAAACGAGAAGGTACAACAGACACCACAGAAAGACAAAGGATCATTAAGAGACTACTACAAGCAACTAGGCCAATAAAACGGATAACCCAGGGCTTTCCTGGTGGCGCAGTGGTTGAGAGTCCGCCTGCCGATGCAGGGGACCGGGAAGATACCACATGCCGTGGAGCGGCTAGGACCGTGAGCCATGGCAGCTGAGCCTGTGCATCCGGAGCCTGTGCTCTGCAATGGGAGAGGCCACAACAGTGAGAGGCCCGCGTACCGCAAAAAAAAAAAAAAATAACAACAAACAAAAAAACGGACAAGCAACGGGAGAGGCCACAGCGGGGAGAGGCCCGCGTACCGCAAAAAAAAAAAAAAAACAACAAACAAAAAAACGGACAACCCCCAAAAATGGACAAATTCCTAGAAAGGTACAATCTCCCAAGACTGAAGCAGAAGAAATATTGATAGAAAATATGAACAGGCCTATCTCAAGTACTGAAATTGAAACTGTGGTTTGAAAACCCCCCAACAAACAGAAGTCCAGGACCAAATGGCTTCACAGGTGAATTCAATCAAACATTTAGAGAGAGTTAACACCTATCCTTCTGAAACTGTTACCAAAAAACTGCAGAGGAAGGAACACTCCCAAACTCATTCTATGAGGCCACGATCACCCTGACACCAAAACCAAATATACTCCCAAAAAAGAATATTACAGGCCAATATCACTGAGGAACATAGATGCAAAAGTCCTCAACAAAATACTAGCAAACTGAATCCCATAATACATTAAAAGGATCATACACCATGATCACGTGGGATTTATCCCAGGGATGCAAGGATTTTCCAATCTCCGCAAGTCAATCAGTGTGACACACCACGTTAACATACTGAATAAAAACCAGACGATCATCTCAGTAGATGCAGGAAAGCTTTAGCCAAAATTCAACACACATTTATGATAAAACCTCTCCAGAAAGTGGGTACAGAGGGAAACTACCTCAACATCATAAAAGCCACATATGACAAAGCCACAGCTAACATCACACTCATAGGAGAAAAGCTGAAAGCTTTTCATGTAAGATCAGGAAGAAGACAAGGATGTTCACTCTTGCCACTTTTATTCAATGTAGTTGTAATAGTCCTAGCCATGGAGGGGAAAAAAACAAATCCAAATTGGAAAAGATGTAAAACTGTCGTTGTTTGCAGATGACATGATACTCCACATAAAAAATCCTAAAGATGCTACCAGAAAACTACTAGAGCACATCAATGAATTTGGTAATGTTGCAGGATACAAAATTAATACACCAAAATCTGTTGCATTTCTATACACTAACAATGAAAGACCAGAAAGAGAAATTAAGGGAACAACCCATTTACCATCACATCAAAAAGAATAAAATACTCAGGAATAAACCAACCTAAGGAGGCAAAAGTCCTGTACTGCAAAAACTGTAAGACACTGATGAAAGGAATCAAAGATGACACACACACCTGGAAGGATATACCATGTTCTTGGATTGGAAGAATCAATATTGTCAAAATGACTATACTACCCAAGGCAATCTACAGATTCAATTCAATCCCTATCCAATTACCAATGTCATTTTTCACAGAACTAGAACAAAAATTTTTTTAATTTGTATGGAAACACAAAAGACCCCAAATAGCCAAAACAATCTTGAGAAAGGAAAACAGAGCTGCAAGAATCAGACCCCCTGAATTCAGATTTCACTACAAAGCTACAGTCATCAAAACAGTATGCTACTGGCATTAAAAAAGGACACATAGATCAATGGAAGAGGGTAGAAAGCCCAGAAATAAACTCACACACCTATGGTCAATTAATCTATGGCAAAGGAGGCAAGACTGTACAATGAAGAAAGGACAGTCTCTTCAATAAGTGGTGCTGGGAAAACTGGATAACTACAGGTAAAGAAATGAAACTAGAATATTCTGTAACACCACACACAAACCTAAACTCAGAAGGATTAAAGAACTAAATGTAAGACTGGATTCTATAAAACTCCTAGAGGAAAACATATGCAGAACACTCTTTGACATAAATGGCAGCAGTTATCTTTTTGGATCAGTCTCCTAGAACAATGGAAATAAAATCAAAAATTAAAAAACAGGACCGAATTATACTCAAAATCTTTTGCACAGCAAAGGAAACCATAAACAACATGAAGACACAACCCACAGAATGGGAGGAAATATTTGCACATGATGTGCCCGACAAGGGATTAATCTCCACAATATACAAAAAAGCTCATACTGCTGAATATCAAAAAAAACCCAAAACAACCCAATACAAAAATGGGCAGAAGATCTAAATAGACATTTCTCCAAAGAAGACATACAGATGGCCCAGAGGCATAAGATGCTCAACATCACTAATTATTAGAGAAATGTAAACCAAAACTACAGTGAGGTATCACTTCATGCCAGCCAGAATGGCCATCATTAAAAAGTCTACAAACAATAAATGCTGGAGAGTGTGTGGAGAAAAGAGAACCCTCTTCCTACACTGTTGTTGAGAATGTAAATTGGTACAACCACTGTGGAGAACACTATGGAGGTCTCTTAAAAAAAACTAAAAATAGAACTACCGTATGATCCAGCAATCCCACTCCTGGGCATCTATCCAGAGGAAACCATAATTCTAAAAGATACATGAACCTCAATGTTCAATGCAGCACTATTTACAATAGCCAAGACATGGAAGCAACCTAAATGTCCATCAACAGAGGAATGGATAAAGAAGATGTGGTACATATATACAAGGAATATTATTAAGCCATTAAAAAGAATAAAATAATGCCATTTGCTGCAACATGGGTGGACCTAGAGATCATCATACAAGTTGAAGTCACAGAGAAAACAGACAAACATCATATGATATCACTTATATGTGGAATCTAAAAAATGTTACAAATGAACTTATTTACAAAACAGTAACAGACTCAGACTTCAAAAACATATTTATGATTATCAAAGGGGAAAGGTAGGGGGAGGGATAAATTAGGAATTTGGGATTTACATATACACACTGCTATATATAAAATACATAATCACTAAGGACCTTCTGTATATCACAGGGAACTCTATTCAATATTCTGTAATAACCTACATGGGAAAATAATCTGAAAAAGAATGGATATATGTATATTACAACTGAATCACTTTGCTGTACACCTGAAAGTAACACAACATGGTACATCAATGGTACTCTAATATAAAAAAGAATTATTTAAAACAAAAACAAAAATCTATAATAGATACATGCAAAAAAGCAAAAGGAGTCCAAAGACAACAAATCACAAGAGAACAAAAGATACCTATGAAAAAACACCCCCCAAACAATTAACAAAATGGCAAAAGAACATAAGTATCAATAACTACCATAAACATAAATGGCTTAAATGCTCCAATCAAAAGACAGGGTGGCTGAATGGCTTCAAAAACAAGACCCATATATATGCTGCCTAAAAGAGACTCACTTCAGATCTAAAAACACACACAGACTGAAAGTGAGGGAATGTAAAAAGGTATTCCATGCAAATGGGAAATCCAGGGTAGCAGTACTTAGACAAAATAGACTTTAAAGACTGTTACAAGAGACAAAGGAGGACATTATATAATGAACAGTGGATCAATCCAAGAAACTGTAACAATTTTAAATATATATACACCCAACACAGGAGAAGCTAAATACATAAAGCAAGTATTAATAGACAAAAAAAGAAGAAATTGACAGTAACACAACAATAAGGGATTTTAACACCCTATGTACATCAATGGACAGATTATCCCGATATAATCAAGAAGCAAACACTGGCCTTAAATGACACATTAGGTCATATGGACTTAATTCATATATAGAACGTTCCATCTGAAAGCAACAGAATACACATTCTTTTCAAGCGCACACAGAACATTCTCCAGGATAGATCACATTCTAGGCCCAAAAAACAAGCCTCAGTAAGGTTAAAAAACCTGAAATCACATCAAGCATCTTTTCCAAGCACAAGACTCTGAGACCAGAAATCAACTGCAAGGAAAAGGCTTACACAAACATATGGAAGCTAAACAATATGCTACTAAATCAATCAATGGATCACTGAAGAAATCAAAGAAGAAACTACAAAATAAATGGAGGGAGGACTTCCCTGGTGGTGCAGTGGTTAAGAGTCTGCCTGCCAATGCAAGGGACATGGGTGTGAGCCCTGGTCTGGGAAGATCCTACATGCCACGGAGCAACTAAGCCCATGTGCCACAACTACTGAGCCCGTGTGCCACAACTACTGAAGCCCACTTGCCTAGAGCCCGTGCTCTGCAACAAGAAAAGCCACGCAATGAGAAGCCCGCGCATTGCAACGAAGAGTAGCCGCGCTGCTCACCGCAACTAGGGAAAGCCTGCCGCAACAATGAAGACCCAACACAGCCAAAACTAAATTAATTAACGTTAAAAAAATTAAATGGAGACAAGTGAAAATGAAAACACCTTGATCGAAAATCTCGGGGACCCAGCAAAAGCAGTTCTAAGAGGGAATTTTATAGCTAGTGATACAAGCTCACCACAGGAAACAAGACAAATCTCAAACAACCTAACCTTACACCTAAAAGGAACTAGAAAGAACCACCAAAGGAAAGAAATCATAAAGATCACAGCGAAGTAAATGAAATAGTTTCCTTGATCATTCCTACTTTTTTTAGTCTAAGAGTTGGTTCTTTGAAAAGATAAAGAAAACTGATAAACCTTTAGCCAGACTCATCAAAAAGGAGAGGGCCCAAATCAATAAAGTCAGATATGATCAAGGGATCAATCCAAGAAGAAGATATAACAATTGTAAATATTTATGCACCCAACATAGGAGCACCTCAATACGCAAGGCTAATGCTAACAGCCATAAGAGGGGAAATCGACAGTAACACAATCATAGTACAGGACTTTAACACCTGACTTTCACCAATGGACAGATGACCCAAAATGAAAATAAATAAGGAAACACAAGCTTTAAATGATACATTAAGATGGACTTGATATTTATATGGCATTCCGTCCAAAAACAACAGAATACGCTTTCTTCTCAAGTGCTCATGGAACATTCTCCAAGATAGATCATATCTTGGGTCACAAATCAAGCCTTGGTAAATTTAAGAAAATTGAAATCATATCAAATTACTTTTCCAACCACAATGCTATGAGACGAGATGTCAATTACAGGAAAAAATCTGTAAAAAATAAACACATGGAGGCTAAGCAATATGCTACTAAATAACCAAGAGATGACTGAAGAAATCAAGGAGGAATTTAAAAATTACCTAGACACAAATGACAACGAAAACACGATGACCCAAAACCTATGGGATGCAGCAAAAGCAGTTCTAAGAGGGAAGTTTAGAGCAATAAAATCGTACCTCGAGAAACAAGAAACGACTCAAACAACCTAACCTTGCACCGAAAGCAATTAGAGAAAGAAGAACAAAATATCCCCAAAGTAAGCAGAAGGAAACAAATCATAAAGATCAGATCAGAAATAAATGAAAAAGAAATGAAGGAAACGATAGCAAAGATCAAGAAAACCAAAAGCTGGTTCCTTGAGAAGGTAAACAAAATTGGTAAATCAGTAGCCAGACTCATCAAGAAAAAAGGGAGAAGACTTAAGTCAATAGAATTAGAAATGAAAAAGGAGAGGTAACAACTGACACTGCAGAAATACAAAGGATCATGAGAGATTACTTCAAGCAACACTATGCCAATAATAACGGACAACCTGGAAGAAATGGACAAATTCCTAGAAAACCACAACCTTCCGAGACTGAACCAGGAAGAAATAGAAAATATGAACAGACCAATCACAAGGACTGAAATTGAAACTGTGATTAAAAATCTTCTAACAAACAAAAAGCCAAGGACCACATGGCTTCACAGGCAAATTCCATCAAACATTTACAGAAGAGCTAACACCTATCCATCTCAAACTCTTCCAAAATACAGCAGAGGGAGGAACACTCCCAAACTCATTCTACGAGGCCACCATTGCCCTGACACCAAGACCAGACAAAGATGTCACAAAGAAAGAAAACTAAAGGCCAATATCACTGATGAACATAGATGCAAAAATCCTCAACAAAATACTAGCAAACAGAATCCAACAGCACAGCAAAAGGATCATACACCACGGGCAAGTGGGGTTTATCCTAGAAATGCAAGGATTCTGCAATATATGGAAATCGATCAATGTGATACACCATATTAAAAAATGGAAGGATAAAAACCATATGATCATCTCAATAGATGCAGAAAAAGCTTTCAACAAAATTCAACACCCATTTATCATAAAAACCCTCCAGAAAGTAGGCATAGTGGGAACTTACCTCAACATAATAAAGGCCATATATGACAAACCCACAGCCAACATCGTTCTCAATGGTGAAAAACTGAAACCATTTCCTCTAAGATCAGGAACGAGACAAGGTTGTCCACTCTCACCACTATTATTCAACATAGTTTTGGAAATTGTTGCTACAGCAATCAGAGAAGAAGAAGAAATAAAAGGAATCCAAGTCAGAAAAAAAGAAGTAAAGATGTCACTGTCTGCAGATGACAAGATACTATACATAGAGAATCCTAAAAATGTTACCAGAAAACTACTAGAGCTAATCAATGAATTTGGTAAAGTAGCTGGATACAAAATTAATGCACAGAAATCTCCTGCATTCCTATGCACTAATGATGAAAAATCTGAAAGGGAAATTAAGGAAACATTCCCATTTACCATTTAAACAAAAAGAATAAAATGCCTAGGAATAAACCTACCTAAGGAGGCAAAAGACATGTATGCAGAAAACTACAAGACACCGATGAAAGAAATTAAAGATACAAACAGATGGAGAAACATACCACGTTCTTGGACTGCAAGAACCAACATTGTGAAAATGACTATACTACCCAAAGCAATCTACACATTCAATGCAATCCCTGTCAAACTACCAATAGCATTTTTCACAGAACTAGAATAAAAAATTTCACAATTTGTACGGAAACACAAAAGACCCCGAATAGACAAAGCAATCTTGAGAAAGAAAAATGGAGCTGGAGGAATCAGGCTCCCTGACTTCAGACTATACTACAAAGCTACTGTACTCAAGACAGTATGGTACTGGCACAAAAACAGAAATATAGTAAAATGGAACAAGATAGAAAGCCTTGAGATAAACCCACGCACATATGGTCACCTTATCTTTCATAAAGGAGGCAAGAATATACAGTGGAGAAAAGACAGCCTCTTCAATAAGTAGTGCTGGGAAAACTGGACAGCTACATGTAAAAGAATAAAATTAGAACACTCCCTAACACCATACACAAAAATTAACTCCAAATGGATTAAAGACCTAAATTTAAGGCCAGACACTATAAAACTCTTAGTGGCAAACAGAGGCAGAACACTCTACAACATACATCACAGCAAGATCCTTTTTGACTCACCTCCTAGAGAAATGTAAATAAAAACAAAAATAAACAAACGGGATCCAATGAAACTTAAAAGCTTTTGCACAGCAAAGGAAACCATAATCAAGACGAAAAGGCATCCCTCAGAATGGGGGAAAATATTTGCAAATGAAGAAACTGACAAAGGATTAATCTCCAAAATTTACAAGCAGCTCATGCAGCTCAATATCAAAAAAACAAACAACCCAATCCAAAAATGGGCAGAAGACCTAAATAGACATTTCTCCAAAGAAGATACACAGATTGCCAACAAGCACATGAAAGAATGCTGAATATCATTAATCATTAGAGAAATGCAAATCAAAACTACAATGACGTATCACCTTACACCAGTCACAATGGCCATCATCAAAAATATCTACAAACAATAAATGCTAGAGAGGGTGTGGAGAAAAGGGAACCCTCTTGCACTGTTGGTGAGAATGTAAATTGATACAGCCACTATGGAGAACAGTATGGAGGTTCCTTAAAAAGCTAAAAATAGAACTACCATATGACCCAGGAATCCCACTACTGGGCATATACCCTGAGAAAACCATAACTCAAAGAGAGTCATGTACCACAATGCTCACTGAAGCTCCATTTACAATAGCCAGGACATGGAAGCAACCTAAGTGTCCATCAACAGAGGAATGGATAAAGAAGATGTGGCACATATGTACAATGGAATATTACTGAGCCATAAAAAGAAACGAAATTGAGTTATTTGTAGTGAGGTGGATGGACGTAGAGTCTGTCATACAGCATGAAGTAAGTCAGAAAGAGAGAAACAAATACCATATGCTAACACATATATGTGGACTCAAAAAAAAAAATATGGTCATGAAGGTCCTAGGGGCAGGATGGGAATAAAGACGCAGACCTACTAGATAATGGACCTGAGGACACGGAGAGGAGGAAGGGGAAGCAGGGACTAAGTGAGAAATTGGCATGTACATATATACATTACCAAATGTGAAACTGATAGCTAGTGGGAAGCAGCCCCATAGCAAAGGGAGATCAGCTCAGTGCTATGTGGATCAGCTCAGTGCTATGCTATGAGTGGTGGGATAGGGAGGGTGGGAGGGAGATGCAAGGGGGATGAGATATGGGGTATACGTATATGTATAGCTGATTCACTTTGTTATAAAGCAGAAACTAACACAACACTGTGAAGTAATTATATTCCAATAAAGATGTTAAAAAAAAAAAAGGAAGGAAACTGAGTCATTTGTAGTGAAGTGGATGGACCTAGAGTCTGTCCTACAGAGTGAAGTAAGTCAGTATATACAGAGTGAAGTAAGTCCATATATTTATATGGACTATAAAAAAAAAGTTCTTAAGAACCTAGGGGCAGGACAGGAATAGAGACACAGACATAGAGAATGGACTTGAGGACACAGGGAGGGGGACGGTTAAGTGGGACGAAGTGAGAGTGGCATGGACATATATACACTACCAAATGTAAAATAGCTAGCTAGTGGGAAGCAGCCACATAGCATAGGGAGATCAGCCTGGTGCTTTGTGACCACCTAGAGGAGTGGGATAGGAAGGGTGGGAGGGAGACACAAGAGGGAAGAGATATGGGGATATATGTATATGTATAGCTGACTCACTTTGTTATAAAGCAGAAACTAACACATGATTGTAAAGCAGTTATACTCCAATAAAGATGTTAAAAAAAAAAAGAAATGAAAACAGAAAAGTTACACCTGATACCATAGAAATACAAAGGATCATAAGAGACTACTACAAACTACTATATGCCAATAAAATGGATATCCTCTAAGAAATGGATAGATTCTTAGAAATGTACTATATCCCAAAACTGAACAAAGAAGAAACAAGGAATATAGAGAATAATTGACCAGAAAACTACTAGAGCTCAATGCATTTGGTAAAGTTTCAGGATACAAAACTAATACACAGAAATTGGTTGCATTTCTAAACACTAACAACAACTATCATAAAGAGAAATTAAGGAAACAATCTCATTTACCATTGCATCAAAACGAATAAGATACCTAGTAATAAATTTACCTAAGGAGGTAAAAGACATCATACTTGGAAAACTATGACACTGATGAAAGAAATTGATGACAACACAGATGGAAAGATATACTGTGTTCTTGGATTGCCAGATTTAATATTGTTAAAATGACCATACTACCCAAGGCAATCTACAGATTCAATGCAATCAAAATACCGATGACAATTTTCACAGAAAAATTTTTTAATTTGTATGGAGACACAAAGACCCCAAAGAGCCAAAATAACCTTAAGAAGAACAGAGCTGTAGGAATCATGCTTCCTCACTTCAGACTATACTATAAAGCTACAGTCATTAAAAGAGTATAGTACTGGCACAAAAACAGACAGAGATCAATGGAATAGAGAGCCCAGAAATAAACCCACACAGTTATGTTCAATTAATCTCTGACAAAGGAGTCAAGAGTATATAATGGGGAAAAAACAGTCTCTTCAATAAGTGGTGCTGGGAAAACTGGACAGCTACATGTGAAAGAATGAAATTAGAACATTATCTACAAGCAAAAGTAAACTCAAAATAGATTAAAGACCTAAATATAATAGTGGAAACCATAAAACCTTTAGATGAAAACATAGGCACAGCAGTCTTTGACATAAATTGTAGCAATATGTTTTTAGATTTGTCTCCTAAACCAAAGGAAATAAGAGCAAAATAAATAGAACCTAATTCGACTTAAAAACTTTTGCACAATAAAGGAAACCACTGACAAAATGAAAAGAAACCTATTGAATGGGAGAACATTTGCTAATGATATGACCAATAAGGGGTGAGAAATGGAATATTTCCTGCCATATCAGTAAACAAAGGATGTCCCGGTCATCAACAGTTGCAGCCCTCTAACGTGAGCCCTGAGGGAACTCAGGAAGGAAAAGAATACCTGCCATCTAGCAGCTATCAGACTGCAGCCATTCCCTATGGTGAGCCCTGAGGAAACTCAGGATGTGAAAATATAGGATACTGGCCCCATATAGCTGAGGTGCATATCAAAGGAATGAGTTCAGTGAGCCCAGACTCTTGCATTTTTCCATACATAGAAAAGCGCTAAATTCCTTAAAGAAAACCAGATATCCGAAGTTCGCAATAATCTCTTGATGTTCCTGACTACCTGCCCTTTGTTGCAAAACTTCTATATAACCTGGTTCCCCCCCTCACCTCCCTGAAGCAGTTCTCTCAGGGTTACTTGAGATACTGCCTCCCAGGCTTGAAGCCCTAAAAATTCCCACTGAATAAAACATAACTCTCAACTTTTAGGTTGTGAATAATGTTTTAAAGTCAACAGGGGTTAATATGCAACATATATAAACAGTTCATACAGCTCAACATAAAAAAAAAAGCCTAACTTTTAAAATGGGCAGAAGACCTGAATAGATATTTTTTCCAAAGAAGACATACAGATGGCCAACAGGCACATGAAAAGTGCTGAACACTACTAATCAGAGAAATACAAATTAAAACCACAATGAGATATCACATCACACCTGTTAGAATGGCTATCATCAAAAAGAACACAACAAATGTTTACATGGATGTTGGAAAAAAGGAACCCTGGTACACTGTTGGTAGGAACGTAAATTGGTGCACCCACTGTGGAAAACTAAAAACAGAACCACAATATGACCCAGTAGTTCCACTCCCGTGTACATATCCAAAAAAAACCCCCACCAATTTGAAGAGATACACGTACCCCAATGTTCACAGCAGCATTGTTTGCAATTGCCAAGATATGGAAGCAACCTAATTATCCATCCACAGATGAATGGATAAAGATGATGTGTATAATAGACTACTACTCAGCCACACACAAAAAATGAAATTTTGGGGGCTTCCCTGGTGGCGCAGTGGTTGAGAATCTGCCTGCCAATGCAGACGACACAGGTTCGAGCCCTGGTCTGGGAAGATCCCACATGCCATGGAGCAACTGGGCCCGTGAGCCACAATTACTGAGCCTGCGCGTCTGGAGCCTGTGCTCCGCAACAACAGAGGCCGCGATAGTGAGAGGCCTGCGCACCGCGATGAAGAGTGACCCCCACTTGCCACAACTAGAGAAAGCCCATGCACAGAAATGAAGACCCAACACAGCCATAAATAAATAAATAAATAAATACATTGTGTATTATAAAAAAAAAAAAAAAAAATGAAATTTTGCCATTTGCAACAACATGGATGGACCTGGAGTATATTATGCTGAGTGAAATAAATTAGAGAGAGGCATATACTCTGTTATCACTTATATGTGGAATGTAAAAAATAAAATATAATGAGACAGAAACAGACATGCAGATAGAGAGAACAAGTAGTGGTTACCAGTGGGAAGAGGGAAGGAGGGAGGGGCAATAAAAGGGTAGGGGAGTAAGAGGTACAAACTATTACATGTAAGATAAGCAAGCTACAAGGATTTGTTGTACAGCACAGGGAACATAACCAATATCTTATAATAGTTATAAATGTGTAGCTCTTAAAAATTTCAAATCACTATGTTGTACACATATAACATATAATATTTATATCAACCATATCACAATGAAAAAAGTTAAAACAAAAAACTGTGTTCAGGTCTTAGTTCCCTTTCTAAGTTATTTAGCCAGGGCAACTCAGTGTCTGAGTTTTGTTTCCCTCATCAATATTTGAGGCTTAATAACAACACCTTCCCTATGCCCTCACAGAATCAGTATTGCCCAATATATATATATATATATTTTTTTTTTAATCTAACACCCCTAGCTTAAGAAGCACTTGTGAACAGTGTACCTCTGAACCTCATCTCAATCCTCAGAAATTATTCTCATTGTGCAGGACTAAAGGTGTCTCACCACCTTAGAGAGGTAGAACTGAGATTAAAACCCCATACCTTCTGACAACAAAGATTGTACTCAGGGCTTCCCTGGTGCGCAGTGGTTGGGAGTCCGCCTGTCAATGCAGGGGGACACGGGTTCATGCCCCGGTCCGGGAAGATCCCACATGCCGCGGAGCAGCTGGGCCCATGAGCCATGGCCGCTGTGCCTGTGCGTCCGGAGCCTGTGCTCCCCAACGGGAGAGGCCACAGCAGTGAGAGGCCTGCATACCGCAAAAAAAAAAAAAAAAAGATTGTACTCAACTATTTGTATATGCCAAAAGAAGAACGAACAGAATATGTGAAAGCAAAACAGGGACCTGCAAAGCTACAAATTACACTTGTGATTCAAGATCTAGCCTCCTGTCTTCTCTCTCAGCAACTAACTGAAGACCAAAAGAATGAGACACCCCTTGCTCAACCCTCCTGCTTCCCCTTCCCTGACCTCCCTCCACCTTCAGTAAATGTTCATCATGACCCTGTAACCCACTGCTGCCTCCCCTGTGTCATGTGAGACATCTGATGGCAAAGGGTCTGCCTTGTCTTTGGAGCTCCACTGCCCAGCTCAGTACTTTGCGGCTGGGCTGTACCACACACGCCTGCAAGCCTTGTGGTTGCTCAGCCTCGAGACTGAGGACTCCATAAACAGCAACAGAGACATCAATGGCTTATCGTAAGATTCCCTATCCAAGTCGGAAGCAAAAGGTCCTAGAGCGACACCCCACAGTGTTAAGGCTGTCGACAAGCAGAACCTGGCAATCTTCGCCACTCAGGGGAGATGGAGGCTACCATTTATAGGGGGAATTGATGTCAGGTTGGCTCATCAATTACCACGGAAACCAGGACTGGGGCATGAACCTCACAGCCCCTCGGGTTAACGACCATCACGAGGGCAGATGTTTCCCTTTAATAGACTAGCAGGTGGAGCCATTCTGGCCTAAGGATTAGAATAATCACGAGCTGGGGCAGAGGGCAAGCACCTTCATGTGAGCAGGATGTAGGTGAAGCAGGGACTGGTCCAGCAGGGGATGAACAGAGAGCAAGAGAACAGCCATCCTGAGTAGCCTGACCCTACACTCCACCCCTACATGCTCTGCATGACCCTTACCATCTTGGTCCACCCTCTTCTGCGATATCCCTGTGTTGAGTATGTACAGGTACACTGCAACCAGATACCACAAATGCAATACAGAAACAGCTGCTAAAGAGTACCAAAAGAAAGCCAGGCACTTATTGGGTCAACTTTTCATGGAAGCCCAGAGGAGGCCGACAATGGCATTTCACTGTAGACCCAGGTATCACGCTCATTTTACAAGGATGCCACCATTGTCACCCGGTCCAAGAACAGATTCCCTCCACTCAGACTCAGTACAAAGTAAAAGACGTTTAATACGCACAATACAGGGAAAATCATGACCAGTAAGCAAAATACAAGCAGTAACAGTACTGTGAGATAATACCACCCCTGCCTGTGGGTTTTGCCTTGGCGTGCAGTACCGTCCTGCCTGTCCATCCTCAGTCCCCATAGCTGTGCTGGTATCTGGAGAGGCAGTGTGACAACAGACCAGAGTTAATATAATGGTGCCTTTCGCCAGTTGGGGGCCCGGATTAACGACCTTAGTGGTCTTAGGTGGGGCTGGGTAAAAGACAGCTAAAATCTGTTAGTCCCTTTCTAATCCTGTCCCCCACAGGGCAGCAAACCCAAACCACTGGGGACTTACCTGCCAGTCCCAGGGTCATTTTACAATGTGTTCCCCTGGGGGTAGATCCTTTTGCCCTTTGGCAAGGGCAAAAGTGAGTTATTGTCCTGACCAATAGTTGGCAATGGTCCTTCCATGGTCAACAGCTGAACTCAGATGGTGTTGACTTGTTGCTTCTAGGTGAACATGGCGTAAGCACTGAGACGACTGCTCCTGGGATGTTCAGCTATGGTTCTTAGGGCTTAAGTTAGCCTCTGATCCACAAAGGAGAGAGTGGCTTTCTGACTCAGTTGTTGTTTAAATACTCCATTCATCCTTTCCATTAGCCCGGCAGCAGCGGGGTTGTAGGGCAGGTGGAAATGCTAGCATGTGTCATTTTTGTGAGCTCATTCCTGAACTTCACGTCTGGTAACGTGGATTCCTTGGTTACTCTCAATGCCCAGGTGGGTTCTGTAAATCACACACAACTGTTCTAGACCCTGGATAGTGGGGGTTTTTTGCATTGCTCAATGATTCAGGTAGGCCTTTTTTAATGCGTTCTACCTGTTGTAATGCACCTTCAACTGCATATAGCCATTGTTACACCACACTGTACCGTTGCTCTGCCGGCTTGCATAGCTGGAGCCAGAAGCCCATGGGTACTCTGATTATTTTGCCCTTCCCGCAGGCCCCAAGCAAACCCTTCCAGGTAACTAGCCACATTCAATTCACAAGCCTGTACACGAGTTAACATCACTAAAGCCTGTTTCTGTAATTGGTTAGGGGTGGTGGGTTGGGAGTATGCTTGTATTTTGTAGATAATCCAGGTCCTTGCATTTTGTCTGTATTCACCAGCCATACCTATGCAGTCCAAAGAGCACGGGATGGCTACTTTTAAACTGGAAAGAGACTCTGAGGTGAGCAGGATAGCAGCAATATAATGGACGAGAAAGATGCTTCTCATGGGAGTCGGCTGCTATGGGGCCCCAAATGCTGGTGGACAGCCACTTCGGGATTATCACCAACTTTCCATTTGCCGACATCTCACTCATGGGAGTTTCCTCGGCCTCTTAGCTGTCTTGCCAATTGTTGTGCTGTACCCAGAAGCCTGCAATCCTTATAGTTGCCCAGCCTCAAGCCTGAAGAAAGAGCCCAGAAACAGCGAGAGACATTGTAACCGCGTAGGACCCTATAGGGTCTGCCTGGGAAAGACCCCTCCCCCATATCCTCTGCTTTAGGTCCTCTCTGAAGCACCCAGATAAAAGTATCTCAGGCATATTTCCTGAGTTTTTCAGGTGCTGTAAACCACCAACAAATGACAGAAATTAACTACTTGATGATCATGAACATGTAGCCCCTAGACCTACAGGCACCTAAGGATGAATAAAGTTAACTGCCCTATTGCCTCAACATCAACCAATCAGCATTGTGCAGGAGCTGATCACATACCCTCCACTCCCCCTCCACCTCACCTGGCCTTTAAAAATGCTTTGCTGAAACCCTTTGGGGAGTTCGGGGTTTTGTGGGGCATGAGACACCTGTCCCCTTGCATGGCACTGCAGTGAAAATCTCTCTGCTCCAAACTCCAACATTTTGGTATTGTTTGGCCTCACTGTGCATCTTGCATGGGAACTTGCATTCAATAACAACATGAACGGTTTATTGGATAGGGGATCTTACAGGTCCACAGCAAAATGTCCTGGAGTGACTCCCCACCACGTATGGCTGATGGATGGATGGTCTGCTACTCAAGGGAGAAGGAGGCTACCATTTATAGGGGGAATTGATGTCAGGTTGGCTCATTAGTTACCATGGAAACCAGGACTGGGGCACGAACCTCACAGCCCCTCAGGTTAACAACCATCACCAGGGCAGCTGTTTCTCTTTAATTCTGGCCTAAGGACTAGAACAATCATGAGCTGGGGCAGCGGGCAAGCACATCCATGTGAGCAGGGTGTAGGTGAATCAGGGACTGGTCGAGCAGGGGAGGTACAGAGAGCAAGAGAACAGCCATCTTGAGTGCCCTGACCATACACTCGCACACAGTAGGCACTTAACATGCATTGAATAGATCAATGACTGAGACTGGAAGAAGTAAAACTACAAGTGAGAACAGGAAACACCCATGTAGAAGATTAATCCACTTCCTATCTCTCCTCCTCTTCCTCTCCTTCCTTTTGTGTTTCTCAGCAAATACTTTTTGAGCACTTGCCTTTTGCCACCTGCATGAAGCACTAGGGGCAAAGATGAACGAAGCCAGGTTTCCAGACAGAGCAGCTCTTTCCCAGTTGTATCTTTGGTGAAGACATGGTTAGACTTTGCAGGCGCCCGAAGGAAGTAACAGGGTGTAGGGGTCCTCACTTCTCACAGTCCTAGGAGACAGAGGACAAGATACAGGTCTACAGTAAATTCACCTTTGACATCTACAAGGCCCATGTCTAGATCTTTATGATCTGGATTAGATCATAAAGAAACACCATTAGAAATTAGAAACAACATTCTAACATATCTCCCCCTTGTAATGCTGAAAAGTAGTGATTTTCAGTGATGAGTTCACTTTTCGAGTCTTAAGTTTAAATGAAACTTACCCTGAAATCTAACCCAAAAAATATAGGCAGAGCTGCTTGGGCTAAAGCAGAATTAGAAAGCCTGGGGTCTCTCTACTCACTGCCTCCAAGATAATTCTTACTGAAACTTATAACTGAAAGGTCCTTTAGAGTCTTATTGATTCTACAAATGTAAGACAAATATAAAGTTAATTTTAAATGTTGATGCTTAAGCTCTAAGCCCACTGTTCTTTAATAAGGGCATTATAAACATTTTTATAGTATTTACATACGGCAGAAACTGACTAGATGCTTACCAACTCTGATTTTCCCTCCTGGGCCCTCAGAATGGCTGCATCTCCTAACTTCCTCTGCAGTTAGGTGAGGTCGGATGATGGATTCTAACCGCTGAGATGTCAGGAGTACTATATGCCAGTTCCAGGTCCAGCCTAAAACACAATCGTACATACACAGTCCTCCACACTCAGAAATAAACTTTATTGCATTAAACTACTGATATTTTGGGATTATCAGTTACATGTTTTTTATATTTATAAACATGTGTATATTTGCACATATGTATATTTGTCTAGGCTGTCTAGAGTTGTATATACATATTTATAAATATATACATGTAACTGCATGTCAGGATAATTTCTATTTGTATTAGTCATGGTATTTTCTATATTTTTAAATACATATCTCCACTTTTTTCCCCACAAAGAATCCACATTTTAAATACATATCTCCACTTTATTCCCTACAAAGAATCCACATCAGCGGTTCTTAACCTTAGCTGCATGTTAGAATGACTCAAGTAGTTCTTAAAAGAACCTGGTGTCCAGGAAGCAACCCAGATCCATCAATTCAGAATCCCTGGAGCTGAGATCCAGCCATTATCAGTTTTAAAACTCCAGGTGATGCCAATTTGCAGTCAAGACTGAGAACCAGTGCTCTAAATCATTAGGCTCATTGGGAAAGCCAGGCAACTTGGGAAAATCCACCAGGTAATTTTGATATGCATCCCATCCACTGTTAACATTTGAAGGCCAGCAGTGTCATCACCTAATAATGTTAACCTTAACACTTCCTGATTCTGCAAACTGCATCTTTTCCCTGGAGTTTGGGGTGCAGCCTCAGAAGGGAACAATCAAGTGGCAGTGAGGTGTGGGTGTCACACAGTGGTTGCCTGGACTCATTAACCTACCCCATGATAGTCACCTGACCTAGCCTTGCGGAAAGATTGCAGTCGTTGCCTCCATACTGGGTAGTTCCCAGGGAGTCAACATCTCCAATGTGAAGTATGTTCATAGCAAAATGTCAAGGAAACCCCTAAAAATATCTAAATCAGAAACATGGTCCAGTTAGCTCAAGTTTCCTCATCTGGTCTTTACAAAACTGGAAAATACAAATTAGTTCTTTTGAAGCAGACAGTTATCTGGTAGTGAAAATGGAAACTCATTTCAAGAAACAATTTTCTACTAAGAGCATGCAAGTTACATGGTGGAATATGGGACCAGGCCACCACCAAGCCAGCTGACCTGCCTCCAGGCTCACACCACTCAACTCTGAAATGCTGAAATGACAACATGGTGCCACTTACCAGGAATGGGTGATGCATTCTGTTACCTAAACTATAAACCTCTAATATGTCTCCCAAGCAGTTTTCTCATTTAGAAAACCACAAAAGAAAAACGAAAGACAAAAGAACTACAGAAAAATGGGATGTGATTGCCAATATGAGTCAGAAAAAGGAAGTTTAAAATGTTTTGAATAAGAATTCTCAGGTATATTCCCATGTACTTCACGTGTGAAGGATGATCCAATTATAGATGACAGAAAAGATGTGAAATAACAAATCATTCCAAATAAGTTTAAACGTTACGTTACATTTGATGCATGTAATAAATTCTGTGCATTGAATATGAAGAGATCCATTTTAATTTTAAAAAATCAATTTCTTCCTGTCTCTACTAAGTAAATGTTAAGAAATACTTAAACAATATCTACTTGAAGGCACCAAATTATTAGCCTGCCTGGAGCAGCCACAGGCCAGTTTTAGCCTTCCTTGAAAACTCTTAACAGTTTTCCTCTAGAGCAGTTCAGACTTTAATGAACACACACATTAGCCACAGATCTTATTACAATGCACATTATGAGTTCAAAGTTCTGGGGTGGGGCCTGAGAGTCTGCATTTCTATCAAACACCCATATGATGCCAATAATGCTCCAATAAAACCTTATTTACGGGCTTCCCTGGTGGCGCAGCGGTTGGGGGTCCGCCTGCCGATGCAGGGGGCGCGGGTTCGTGCCCCAGTCCGGGAGGATCCCACATGCTGCGGAGCGGCTGGGCCCGTGAGCCATGGCCGCTGCGCCTGCGCGTCCGGAGCCTGTGCTCCAGCAACGGGAGAGGCTACAACAGTGAGAGGCCCGCGTACCGCAAAAACACACACACACACACACACACACACACAAAAACAAACAAAAAACCTTATTTACAAAAACAGGTAGCCAGCCCACAGTTTACAGTTTTGTTACCAACCCTCCTGCGTCAGATCCCAGCCAGAGTCCTTCTGCCCCGGCTCACTTATGCCAATAGAAGGAGACCAAGATCGGTTCAGAAGCCAAAGAAAGCTTTGTTCTTCGTCAAAGGATGGCGAGGTGCGAGCTCTCACAGTAAAGCACAAGCTCTCTGGAAAGGCCCTGGGCGGCGGCCTGCTTCAGGGAGGCTTTATAGCGTCCTCGTCAGCGGGAAGGGGGCGGAGCTCTTGCGGGTCCGCGCAGCTGCGCGCTGCTAGCGCTGCTCAAGGCTCCAGATCACAGCCCCAAGCGCAGCGTCTCTGCGCACGGCCCCGCTGAGCCCAGGTGTCATGCGCAAGGCTTCTGCACGCAGCCCACCAAGCTCAAGTATCAGGTGCAGCCAATTCACGCTAGGAACTCTTGTCTGAATTGCTAGGAAGAAGGCCGCTGAACGCGGTACCCTATGAGCAAGTGAAACTAGACTAAGCATGAAGGAAAAAAGGTTAGATTTTATTTTATTACCCAGGTTCTATTTCCCAGGAACTGTTAATGGGCTTTGCTGGTGCCAACCCCCTCCTCGGGCTTTTGTCTTGCTCTTCATTCTTGGGGGGCGATTAGAGGTGAAGGTCCATCTTCTGTAACATTCCTGCTGGTTTGGGTCATCATCATAATCCCAGGTGGAGGAGCAGAGCTTCTCCCCAGCTGCCTTTAGATGTGTTTGATTGTCACCAGGATTTAGCCCTAACTGTTCATATCCCTGAGTGACGACCATTTAGAATTTTATAAATTCTAACCTTTTGGAGACAAAGGACACAAGACAATTTAGGAGGCATGGCCCAAATATTAGCAAGAGAATGACGGTCACATGTCAAATTTTTCCTAAAAATGAAGGTATCTAGGTCTTTTGCCTATAGCAAAGGTGTGCCCTGATGTCGAGGCTCAGTGTTGTGGCCTGAATATCCCTGGTCACACTATTGTGTTTTGGAAGAGAAGCTTCTGGTCAGAGAGACGTTCACAGAGTAGTCCAGGCGGTCCATTGTCCCAGGGCAGAATGTGTAGTTAGAGTCCCCAAGTGGGGTCTGTTCCACTTACGAGTAAGCTGATCTTGTGGGCTGCCAGTTTTCCAGGTTTTTAGATACACTCAGTCTCCTGTCAGGAAGGTGTGGAGGGCCAGATCGGCGGGGGCAGGCAGCACCTGGTTACTGTGTTCCATGAGGGCTTTCATGGTTTCTTCTATCTGGAGGGCATACTTGAGTTGTTCCATTTGAAAGGGGTTAAGGTATCCGTTTGCTTGGGCTTGCAGAATGGGGCTACCATACCTAAGTTCAAACGCATTTAACTTTATCTCTTGAGGCTAACAGCATGCAGACCAGGGCAACTGGGATAATGTAATCCAATTTTCTTGAGTCTCCTGGCATAGCTTGGCTAAGGTTCATTTTAAGTGATTGGATCTCTCTACTTTCCCTGATGATTGGGGTCTCTAGGCTGAGTGCACGGTCCATTTTATGCCCAGCGTACTTGTTATCCCTTTTGTCATTTGAGACATGAATGCTGGGCCATTATCACTTTACAGGGATCCTGGGATCCCAAACCTGGGGATTATCTCTTTTAGGAATAGTTTAACCACTCTGGCTGGCTGCCGTTTTGGTTCTAGCGGGAAATTCTTCTACCTGCCCTGAAAATATGTCCACTAGCACCAAGAGGTGCCTGAAGTTGCCCAGTACTCATGGCATCACAGTGAATCTGACAATCTTCTCCAGGATATGCCCCTCTGGTCTGAATGGGCCTTATCTGGGGCCCTCTGGGGGTCTGGTGTTGGGGTTCATTGTGCTGGTGGGGCATATCTCAACTATCTGACTGATTATATTTTTCATGCCATGAGTTACCATGACCTCAACTAACATAACCAATTATATAGGACTTCTCTCCCATAGTGAGTTCCTTGATGGACCTCCCGGACGGCTTGACAAGCTGCAGTTTGGGAAAGAAGTATTGCCCATGTTTATTAACTAGCTACTCATTTCTGGGCTTTGTCTAATTCTTACTTTGTATAGATTGAGGAGTATTTGGATGGATCTGGCCTCTTAGGTATGAGGCCTAGTTGACAAATTACTGGTTCTAGGGTTGCCATTTTGGCAGTTGTGTCCTCTTTGTTGTTTATTACCTCCGCATTCCCTTTTGGATGACCCCTATAGTGAATCACTGCCACTCTTTTTGGAAGCTACACTGCTTCTAGGAGTCTCAATATGTTTAAGCCACGTTTTACCTGCTTATTCTCTGCAGTAAGCTTACCCCCTTTCTTTCCAAATAGCCCTGTGTGCATGTAGGATGGCATACACATACTGAGAGAGTCTCTGTAAACCTTCAAGACCTTCCCTGTCCCAAGCTCTGAGGCTCAGGTAAGGGCTATCAGTTCCGCCTTTTGGGCTGAAGTCCCTAGGGGTAGGCTTCGTGCCTCTATGACTTAGGTCTGGGAGATCACTGCATATCCCAGCCTTTTTCCCTCTTTCATAAAACTTTCCCATCCGTGAACCACTCCTCCTAGGTGTTTGGGAGAGGCTTACTTCCTAGGTCAAAGTGACTAGAATAGATCTTGTCTATGCTTTCTATACAGTCATGCTCCAGGAACCCCATTTCTGTGGGTAGCAGGGTGGCAGGATTTAGCGTGTGACAGGTTTTTATGGTAGCCACTGGGTCTGAAAGCATAGCCTGAACTTGAGTCAACTTTCTGGGGGATAGCCATTCTGTTCCTTTAGAACTTACTAAAGTCTGAAACTGGTGTGGATTCCATACAATGATTGGCTGACCAAATGTTAACTTTTCAGCCTCCTTTAGTGGGGTTGTAGTAGCTGCTACTGCCCATAGGCAAGGAGGCCACCCCTTAGCAGTTTGATCTAAGTGTTCAGAGAAACAACAGCCACCTGAATAAGCGGTCCCAGTTTTTGAGCTAATACCCCAAGGGTGATTCCCCTTCTCTCATGAATGTGGAGGTATCCAGATCTGGCAAAACTTGGCCATCCCCAGGAAACCCCTAAGCTGTCTGCAAATGGCTTCTTTTCTTTCCTGGGTTAGGCTTCTCTGACCTTTTGTGAGAATGAAACCTAGGTCGGTCACCCTAGTTTGTGATATTTGAGCCTTTTTCTTGGACACCTTATATCCTTTATCAAGGTGGTTCAGGGTGGTTACAGTATTTTTGTCAGAGGCCTCCTTTGTGGGGTTGGCAATCAGAATGTCATCCACATACTGGAGGAGGGTGGATCTTTTAGGTCTTTAGCTAAAGTTTCCCCAAAGATGGTGGGGAAATTTTTGAACACTTGGGCAGGACTGTTTAGCAGTATCGTTTTTGTTGTGTGTTTGGGTCCTGCCATGCAAAAGCAAAAATTTCTTGCGACTCTGGGGCTAATGGATACAGAAAAAGGCCTCTTTTACATCTAATACAGAATACCAGGTCCTGGTGGATGGTAGAGTGGCCAGCAGGGTGTAGGGATTAGAGACTCCTCATGTATATCCTCAGTGGCTTCATTGACTGCCTTGAGGTCCTGTACCATCTGGTATTCCCCATTAGGTTTCTTTATTGGGGGAATGGGAGTATTACAGGCTGATTGGCATGATCTAAAAAGGCCCTCACCAATTGGGCCCTGTATAACAGGGGCAGTGCCCAACAAGGCCTCCTGACGGAGAGCGTACATTGGGCCATGTATATCTGGGCTTTAGGTAGACTATCACGGGAATGGCTCCTGCAGCTTGTCCTACCCGTCCCTGGGCCCAGACCTTGGGATCTGCTCCAGGGAGGTTGACTGGCCCTGTCTGGGGAGGTTTGTCCTCAGCCATTACCATTATTACCTTGTGCCCCCTGTCTAGGGGAACCCCAATCTCCAGTTTATATCCCATTAGGTGGATAGTAGCTCCCAATTTATGTAAGATATCCCTTCCTAGCAGGGGTATAGGGCATTTGGGAACGTATAGGAAGGAATGGGTAAGCGTATGTTTCTTCAATTTGCATTCTAATGACTCTGTGAATGCTCATTCTTGGGCCTTCCCTGATACCCCCATTATTTTACAACTCTTGTGACTGAGTTTGCCTGATCTGGTGCTCAGAAGTGAGTAAGTGGCATCAGTGTTGACTAAGAATTCAACAGGATTTCCCCCTATGTGCAGTGTCAGCCAGGGCTCCTTGAGGGTCAGTCGGAGTGCCAGCTTAGGAGCCCCTTGGCCCCATAATTCAACAGCTGTTCAAACCATGTGCCCTGGAGGGTAGTGGCCAGGATCTGCCATTTCCATCCCCCTGTGGGGACTGTGAGGGATTCTCCAGTGTCCCTCTTATTTGGGGTAGCCCATCAGGGCTCATTCTGCAGGACTGGAAGTTTTCTGGGTATTATCCCCAACCCGAAAACATTTAATCTTCCTGTGTAATACACCCTGGCCCCAATACCGGCTGGGAGATGGAGAAATTTGGCCCATCAATGGGTCTCTAAATTACAACACCATTATTTTATTACCCAGATTCTGTTTTTATTTCTGGGGAATTGTTAATGGGCTTTGCTGGTGACGGTTTGCAGTTTGAATTTTTAAAATATTCCTTATCTTGTTACTGAGCGTTTTTGGTGCACTCAAGTAGAGTGCCTCATTTACCTTGCCCTGGTCCTGGCTCCCTTTGCAGCCTACAGACCACACTTCCAGTAGTGACGTCCTGGTGGACTCTGCCTCTTTGTTTATTGTTCCTGGTCTGAGACCGATTCACGTGCACTTCACGTTCAAATCCATCTGTTATGCCATCCAGCCTGCCTCCACTTCACCCCACCAGTGCTCATCTCATGTAAAATATGTTCAAAAGCCCAACTTTTCAAGAAGATACTGGAATGTGTCCTAATTATTTATGTCTATCAATCTATATCTATATCTGTATATCTATATCTATATAGTTTCTGAAATTTTATCTTTCCCTGGATGAAATTCCTATTTCAGGGAAATAATTTTTAAAATGCTTTACTACAGTTGTAGATGCTACATTTCCTGATGGTGTGTGTATGGGGACATGTGTATGTGTGTATATATATACTCTTTTTAAAATGAAGTCCAAACATTTAAAAGATTTTCTCGAGGGCTTCCCTGGTGGCGCAGTGCTTGAGAGTCCGCCTGCCGATGCAGGAGACGCGGGTTCGTGCCCCGTTTCGGGAGGATCCCACATGCCGCGGAGCGGCTGGGCCCGTGAGCCATGGCCACTGAGCCTGCGCGTCCGGAGCCTGTGCTCCGCAAATGGGAGAGGCCACAACAGTGAGAGGCCCGCATAACGCAAGAAAAAAAAAAAAAAAAGATTTTCTCGATTGGGGCCTCACGAAAAGTTTGCCTCCACTGGTTGGGCATTTGTTCTCTATCTAATATGATCAGAATACTCTGGAGTTACTCTCCTTTTCTTATAAAGCTTTCATCAGAAGAGTAGGAAATATGTTCACATGTAAAAAGCATGTCAAACATGGTGAGACTTAAAAGGAGCTTTAATTGCCTCTTCAACAGTGGGGGACAGAGTTAAGCTAAACTATGTTGGCTTAAAATGAGTTCAGATAATCCATCATTTCTTCATTGCTCTTATTCTTTAAATATGTGTCCTCCTTTTAAAAACACATTGACACAATTTCCAAAGGCTCAACATACCAGTCTGATGAGATGGTTGTTCTCCATCAACTTGATATTTTATACTGAGCAGAAGTGTTTAGCAACATCTTCCAACTTAGAGATTTCATCATAAAACTTGTGTCTACAGCTCATTTATAAAGCTATGAAACAAGGTCACCTCCAGAAAGGTTTCCTCACTATCTGTTTCCAAAGAGCTCAATAATCAGCCTCTCCCTTCCCTGTCTGGCTTCTGCTGCATTGGTCACAAACCACAAAAACACTTTATCCAAATAGATACACCCATTAACTCACATACTGAGCAACAAGTTCACACAAAAATACACTTTAAAGGTTGTGGGTTGGTGGGAAGTCAAGGGAACTGGACCAGTGGGAGAGGGTCATAGGTGGAAGAGAATAAAGGAACCTGTGTGATGGGGTGGGTGATGGGTGGCCTAGGAGGGGAGATGATCAGAGAGGTAGCACAGGAGGATTGTTTTGCCTATGCTTTAAACCAAGATGGTTTTTGCCTCTTAGTAAATATTTACTGAGATCTTCTATGGACTTTGCCCTGTGTTGGACTTTATGGCAAACTCAGAGGGGGTCTACATCATTGAATCACTAGTCAAGGGATTTACAATCTAGGGTTAAGATTAACACACATGAAGCCACTGCATGAGAGCACGTACACGCACACAAACACAAAGATACAGAAAATATTTGATTTCTTCAATATCTCAAGTACTTCAGAAATATCTTATTTATTCCTCATAATAATCCTTCAAAGTTAGGAACTACTGATCCCCTCTTATTGATGGAGAATCTGAGGCCCAGGAAGGGTAAATAATCTCCCCAACATCACACAGCTATCAAGAGACAGAGATAGGATTCAGTCCTGGATATATCAAACTTTGTTTTGATCTCAGTGGTTTAACCTAATAAGAGCTTTTTTTTGGCCCAGAGTCTGAAGATATTCCTGGTTGGGTGAGCTTTCCTGGAAGGTTATTCTCCAGGTGGTGACTCAGGAATCTAGCCCCTTCCATCCTGAAGCCCTGCTATTTCCAACTTCTGGCATCCAGAATTGTCAATGAAGAGGAAGAGTGAGCAATGAATGGCACATGAGATACTGTAACAACCCTCGCCCAAAACCAATATAAATCACTTTTATTTCATTGACCATAATTAGTTTCAAAGCCCCAGTAAGATGTAAAAGGGTTGGGAAATGGAGTGGCTGGGTAGCTGTGTCCCAGATACAACTTGACCTAATGGAAGGATAGCACATATCTTTGGCAGTCAGCTAGCTCTCCCTGCTACAAACTCCAAAGCCACTAAACGTCACACTTCTGAACCATATGAGGAAGAGCTAAATTATTTGTTGCTAAATTACAAGTTCCTGAAAGAAGTTCAAAGCAGTGGGAGATCACAGGGTTGGAGCAGAAAGAAAGGAAACTGAGTAGGGTGCTGAAAAGTGGGTATGAGGAAAGACATTTCTGTCTGAGAAGAAACAGAGTGAACATGCAAAGTAGGAAAGATAATGGTGCTCACAGTCATGTTACAAAATATATTTATGAGGTGTATCACATGCAGTGATATGTAATCACAGGCTAAGCTCCCAGGCGAGGGCAGCTCTCTGAAAAAATAGGGCTTAGTAAATGCTTTTCAGCTGATGCAGACTGCAGCCTTCCCAGGGACTTCTCAAAATGTAAACTCAGAGGCCAGGGATCATGGTTTTTTGTTTTTGTTTTTGTTTTTTTTTCATGTTGTATTTTGCTATTCAGCCCCCAGAACTTGGCAATGGTTCAGAAAAGATGAATTGTGAATGTTCCATGGACAAGGGTAGGCTTTCAAAATGTGTGCTGAGAGATGGATAATCCAAGATCTTCCATTTTCATTGTCCACGATTGGGCTTTTCATTACCTAAAAGAAGTTGTAAATTCCTGGAATCTTGTATTATGTATCTTTTCCACAAAAAAAGTCCTAAAAATTGGTAAGGGAGCATACAGTGGAGGTGGTGAAAGATCATTTCCATCAGAGGTGCTGGTGAAAGATTCCTGGAGATGTGGCAGCCAAGCTGGGCTTTTGCATAGAGAGAATACCCTGCGTACAGGCACTGAAGTGGGCAAGGACAGAGTGGGCAGCAATGCCAGCTGGCACGGACAGTGTGTAGGGGAGGAGAGACCTGAGGT
>NW_006782914.1:3101463-3101926 GCF_000442215.2 Lipotes vexillifer
GTAGAGCCCTGAGGTTGTGGTCTGGAAGGGCTAGAATGCTTATCTAGAGTAATTTGGAATACAGTGGGTTGTTTTGGGAATATTCGGAATATTAATCCAGCAGGATTGCATAGGATCGTTGAGAAGTTGAAAGACTGAGGTGGTGGAATAAATCAGGAAGCCTCTGACTTCCCTTTTTTCATTGCTCATTTACGATCATTTGGCTAATGCCCCCCTATCTCACTGGGCATTTAGGCATGAGGGCAAGGGCTTCTGCCTCAGTCATTTGTTGAAAGAATGAAATTCTGTTGGAGTCCAGGCAGGAGGCCTCAGTAAGGTAATTATTTGGGGAGTGGAAGGGAGGGAATGGATTCAAGAGCACCAGTGAGGTGAGAGGTCCTTCCCCTTGCTCTGCTGTTCTGTTGAATGACCTAGGGAGAGTCAACTCTTTCCTCATCTCCGTTTTTTCACCTGGTTCCCTACA
>NW_006782914.1:3101936-3109869 GCF_000442215.2 Lipotes vexillifer
GAGGTTATGGACGGCTGAAAGTAAAAGGGCTTGTATAAGAGCTTGTTAAAAGTGAAGCAAGCGTGACCGGGATCTCAAAGTTTTGGGGCTGGGTGACATCTTCAGGTGCTGGGTGCTGTGGCGGCTGTGGAATGCAGAGCCCTGTGGGGAAGCAGGAGACATGAAAACAAATACCCGAGTCCATCATGTATATTGGAAGTGAGTGACTATAGAAGGTGGTTTTGCTTTGGTGGCTAGAAAAAAACAGTTACATATAAGAAATAAAACAGTTTTAAGTATATAAAAGGCCACCAGGGCAAAAGGACGTAAGGGATCCAGTTCAGCAAGA
This sequence comes from Lipotes vexillifer, assembly GCF_000442215.2. Taxonomy (NCBI): domain Eukaryota; kingdom Metazoa; phylum Chordata; class Mammalia; order Artiodactyla; family Lipotidae; genus Lipotes; species Lipotes vexillifer. Next base: position 3,102,265 of record NW_006782914.1, read on the forward strand.
GGAGGCAGCAGCTTCAGTGGTGGATCTGGGTGAATAGGTGAGCCCTTCTATGCTTCAGCTGGTACATCTGTAAAAAGAAATTATATGGCTCTTCCTGAAAGCTGCCCTGGATGACTTCCCACACCCACCTACTTCCCCATCTCCCTCCTCTGAGCCAACACTCTGTGCTCCCAGCTCTCAGGTGCCATGAGAATTGTTGCCTGGGATGGCCCAGCCCAAGTCTCTGTCTAGTTTTCTTATTTCTTTAGAGATACAGAAAGGGTCCAGGCAAGAATATGGATCCCAAGTCTTGCAAACTGCAGTGGCTAATGTGGTACCTCCACCCCAATGTGACTTAAGTGATGCGAATCCCCTTTTGAGAGCATTGACACAGGATCCTGTGCTCCAAGGTTTGAAAAGTCCTACAGCTGAATCCCAGGCTGAGGTCTTGTACATCTGGAAAGTACTTTCCAACTCGCAAAGCCCTGTCATGTGGGCATGATCTCTCCCAGACTGAAGAAGGTAAACAACCCTATGAGCCCATATTCTGGCTGCTGTGTGCTCCAAGGGAGGGGAGGCCTTCCTGACCACATGAGGTGCCCCACACCCTCTCTACTCCCTTTCCCACAGCCTTTCAACCCCCAGAGAGTGCTGGAGGAGATGAGCTACTGCTCAAGCCTCCCAAATCCGGGTGAGCTCTGGTTCACCCACTCTGTCTCCCAACCACAGCCAGCTAAGAGGAAGGATGCTCCCAGCTCGGATCTGTGGCTGGAACCAGAGAGTCTCTGGAGGCCAAGAAAATTGGGTCAGACTTCTGTGCTGGGATGGGAGATTCCTTGGAGTGACTGGGTATGTGTCAGCCACTAAATGATTCCACTCTCTTCTCTCAGCTCCTAAGCCACCGCCCTCCCCTTAGGGAGCTCCAGTTGCCAAGGAGCACTGCCTTGCCCCGTGGCTGCTGCAGCACACATGCTTAATAATAATGAACATCATTTATGGGGCCCTTAAAATGTGCCAGGCAGCATGCTCACCACTTTACAAATGTGACCAGTTTGCCAGCTTGGGACATGAAGTGAAATCACATTCTCTCAAACTCGAACATTAAATGCCCCTGCATCCGCATTATGTCTGTGCAGGAGGTCCAAGGCCCTAAGAAGAATTCTTCTGTCCAAAGGGTCAGTCCAGATTAGTATGGCCTTAAGGCATTAAACCCAAACCTTGCCTAGTCTGCCAAGGAACCTCATTCTTTCTGGCTGTGGTTGCCACTGCTAGCGGCCACTATTGAGATTCCACAAAATTCCCTCAAATCAATGACCCGGCATCTGAGGTGGCCACTTCCCATTTCAGGGGCCAGACCCCTTCAAACAGGCATTTCCAGCAATGGTAACAAGTCCAAAATCACTGTGCATGTTAGAACATGCACCTGCTATGTTCCACTGTCCTTTGTCTGTGTCACCTCAACTTAGGAAATATTAGGCATCAAACATCAAGTGCCAGGGCACAGCTCCGATTTTTATACACAGCATTCTGAGTCCACACACAAAGTTATTTTTCCCAACTCAGCTTCCCATCATACTTCCTATTAAGCTACTGATATCATCCCTTAAATATTGAAGAAGGGACCACCTCTCCATATGTAACATCAACCCTATTTCCTGTCCAGTAGGACTAGCATATTGTTCAGGGAATCACCAACCTTATTATTTGTGGGTTATCTTTTTATAAATTCCCACACATCCTTTGCATTATTAGCTCCATTTTACAAATGAGGAAACAGGTAGATTGATGTGAAGGAACTTTTTCAAGGCCACACAGCTAATAAGTGGTAGAACTGGGATTTTAAACTCACCCCTGGTTCACAACACAGCACGGTTCCATCTTACTAACGTGTTCTTGGTTGGGACGTCCATCCAGCTCAAAGTCAAGAGAAGAGGCTCCTTAAGTAGGTAAATGTGTTTCTCTGTGGAGCCCCTGGACCTGGGGGAAATCATGTGGAGGTAGCCCAGCTGAAAGCCCTTATCTGAACTCCACTGGAGGAGACGGACACTCCAGTGGCTTGTGAGTAGCCAGAACATGTCATGCTGCACGTGGGGTGTGGTGGTTTAGCACACATGTTGATGTTGAACTGTGGCCTGGCCTGGCACTTTTATTAGGCCAACGACCTAGGCTAAGAAGACCTGGGAGGGTAAATGTGAGAGAATCTAAAGGCATTTGTGTCAGCTATGAGCCTCAGTCCATTCCTAGGCTGGTTTTTGGCCTCAAACTCAGCACTAGCCTCCTTGGCCATAATTGTCTCTGCACTGAGCCTGAGGAGTTTTGAACAGAAACCCATGGGAAAAAGGGCTTTATGTGGTCTCACTTACAGTTATTTGGATATATAAACTTGGCTTTTCAAGTATCCCAACTGATCACCCTCTTCTATCCCAATAAAGGCCCACAGTGAAACAAGAAGTTCAGATGGAAAATATTTGAACAGAAGTTATATTTGAGTCCCAGACAGGAGCCAAGTAGCTGATGGTGAAAGCAGAGATCGAGACTATGGGTACAGAGGAGAGAAGGAGCAGGTGCCTCTGAGAGAGACCCATATTCTAGGGTGAGGGTGGAGGAATGTTAACCGGAAGTAAGTGGCGAACCGCCAAGCCAAAGCAAGTACAGGATCCAAAGCTGCCTGTATGGCCTGTCCATAAGGAATGTTGCCAAGAATGAGCCCAGCAGGGAAGAGAGGAGTTGAAGATTCACCAGCATCTTGCTTAGCAGCCAACAACTGGGGGTGAAGGGGCGCCAGCAGCGCATTCTGGGCTCTACTTCTCGAGTAATTCAGATGGGGTGTTTCTGTCCCTTAGATCTGGGAACAAGAGGCTTGAATCCTATCCCCACCCTCACCCCTACTTAGATTTTGGAAATTCAACACTCTCCCTCGGATTTCTATGAATTCCTGAGGACTTATATTATCACTGTATCCTCTGCTACTTAAGCTTCTACTTTCCAGAATGTTGTGTCTGTTGTGCATCATATTGACCCAGATATCAAACACAGTGACCTCCCTCCAATTTCTGCACACCTGTGCCCTCTCCCCTACTTCCAAAGTAGACTTTAAAGGATTTTGGTTTGAGGGGAAATGGAGGAGAGGATTCATGGTGGTGATGTACAGCAACTGTTATAGATGACAATGTTTTATTCTTATTATATCTGCTTGCTTTGCACTTTCTCATGGAGTGAACACTTTATTACTACATGTGCCAAAATATGATCTCTCTTTCATGACCTTGGGTGAATGGATTTCATAGTATAAGCATCAGATAATAACCATGAGTATAGCTGACATTTATTGAGAATGTACCATGTGCCAGGCACTATTAAGAAATTTTTAAGGAATAATTCATTTTATCCAAACAACCATCATCATTTTAGAGGACAGGAAACTCTCTATTAACAGACTGAGTGGTAAAGTAACTTCTCCAAGGGTACACAGCTAATAAATAACAGGAGTGGGATTTAAGCTCAGGCATTCTGACTCCAGACCTTCACTTCCCACTAGTGCCTGCCTTGATCCCCTATTTGGAGCCCAACATCACTAGAGAGAGTGAAGAAGAGCTGCATGAGTACCTGGACTATCTGTGTGAGAAGCAGAAGGTGGAGGAAGGGGAGAGGAGATGAGAGAGACTGAGAGGTTATTAAATGGTCAATAGAATCTGGGTACTGAGAGAGAATGATCTATTTCAGGAAGAGGCTGATTTTCTCCTAGAGTCATAGACTCTGGACCTGGACCAGAGCAAAGCTCAGAAAAGAAAAGCTCTGGTGGACAGGGAAGGTACCCTCAGCCCAAACCTGGAGAAACAGGGCATGAGAACTTAGCTGAGGACTCAGGTTTCCTGGAGGCTGTGCAGGAGGTTCTGTCTCTGTTCCATACTGCAGATGCAAGAAGGTTCTTGGTTATTTGCCACTGATAACAGAATACTGGCAAATAGGTAAGAAAAGCAGCAAAAGAGACGTCTTCCTCTGGAGTCTGAAGATCTCTAAGTGTCCTTTGCTATCGATCTTCAGCTTCTAATCTTTTTAATTTAAAAAAACTTTAAATTTTATTCTCTAGAAACTTTTTTTCCAATTGTGTAAATGGTATATTCTCACTGTGGAAAATTTGAAAAAAGGTATAAAGAAGAAAATGGTAATCTCTCTGAGACTCATCTCTACGGGAATTAATCTTATAATAAAGGTCACACTGTAGATCAACAGAGAAAAGCATATTTTTCCATAAATGGTGATGGGATAATCAGATGTCCATTTGGCAAGAGAAATGGAATCTTTTCTTTTGAAAGATCTCTATCTTTCACCATCATCATCATCATCATCATCAAAAAATTTCTGGGTGGCCTAAAGATCTAAATCTAAGCTACATAAGTCATAGAAAGAAAAAAATATACATATATACACACATATGAAATATATGTAAGAAATGTATATATATACATATAGATGAAATTTATATGAAATATCCAGAATAGGAAAATCTATAGAGATAGAAAGTAGATTATATAGTAGTTGACTTGAGCTGGGGGAATGTGGGGGAACTGGGAGTGACAGCTAAGCGCTGCAGTGTTTCTTTTTAGGGTAGTGAAAATATTCTAAAATTGATTGTGGGAATGGATGCACAATTATGGGACTATATTGAAAGCCATTGAATTGTATACCTTAAATGGGAGGAATGACATGGCATGCTCAAAAAGTTCTGAATGAAGAGAGTTTAACACAGGATTGTTTCCAGAGGTGTGAGCAGGGTTAAAGGAACCACTAGGATGGCAAACCACTGGGGACTAACAATGGGAGGTCTTTACACTGCTGGGCCTGAAATAGCAGGAGGAGGAAAGAGTCTTAACAGAGCCTTGTGAGAGCTAGAACTGAAGAAATGCAGTGCAGCTGCTTCTAGAACGGTGGGAAGGCAGAGAGGAAGTCAGGGGAATTCATACTCCAAGCATTGTCCTTCTCACCCTCCAGGCTCATGCTGCTGCCTCCCATTGGCCAAATGTAAATAAAAGCTGGAGGCCAGGCAGTCTGGTGATATAGTTCTTTTTTTTTTTTTTTTTTTTTAATGTGGTACGCGGGCCTCTCACTGTTGGTGGCCTCTCCCGTTGTGTAGGCGCAGGCTCCGGACGCGCAGGCTCAGTGGCCATGGCTCACGGGCCCAGCCGCTCCGCAGCACGTGGGATCTTCCCAGACCGGGGCACGAACCCGTGTGCCCTGCATCGGCAGGCGGACTCTCAACCACTGCGCCACCAGGGAAGCCCGATATAGTTCTTAAAAAGACACAGAGCAAGGCAGAGAAAAATGAAGAATGGATCAGGATGGGAGGGTAGAGACGGAATAAAACCAGCACCTCCCACGACCAGCAAGTGCACTCAGAGGTTTTAAACAGTAAAGAAGCTCAATACACTGTGTACAGTGTGCGTGTACAAGAATGGTGGTAGCACCATTGCGTGTAGTAGACCCAAACTGGAGATGACCCAAATGCCCATCCATGCTAAAATGGATAAGTGAGCTGTGCTGTGTCCATTCACACAAAGGAACACTGAAGCAATGAAGTGATGAACTCCACACACATAACATGGAGCAAAAGAAACACGAAAAGTATGATTCCATGTATATAGAGTTCAAAATTGTCAAAGCTAATTTATATTGCTTAGGAATACAAACAGGACATATATGTAATGATTAGCATAAAGGTCAGGATAGTGTTTTATTCTAGGGAAGAGAGAGGATTATTTATGATAAATGCTGTACAAGGGGAGGAGGTTGGGGAGAGGAGGTCCTTTGGGTGCTGTCAGTGTTCTAGTCCTTGATCTGGCTGTGGTTGCACAGATGTTTGCTTGATACATATTCACTAAAAATATATTTTATCTGCATAGTTATGATTCAGTTAACAAAAAGGAAAACACTGTGGTATAATTTTCACATATTTTCTGGGCATATGCATATACATATATACACACACACATATATAAAATATTTAACATTTCTGCACTTGCAACTTTTCTCACTAAACAACAATAGAGCATAAAGCTTTTATGAAATCCATAAAAACTCTTTACCAAGTTAATTTTAAGGCTATATAATATTGCCAAATAGTATATATTATAAATACCTAACTATTCCTGATTGAGAACATCTACATTGTATCAGTACTCTCTCATTTATGACACTTTTTACCTCTTCTAATGAGTAGCTATGTTAAGAAATTCTAACCCATACTTTCATACCTTGGCTTCATTTATGCAATGGGAGAAAAATGAAAAGAGTCTTAATTAAAGCTCCAACTGACCCCCAGTCTGGGTATGTCTCCCTAGATTAGCCCTTGTCACCCTTTCCACTTGTCCTTCATGCCATTTATCATCATTGTAAATATTGTAATTAGTTATCTGTTTACTTAGTTTTTAATGTCTATCTCCCCTACTGGAAACTCCGTGAGGGCAGAGACCACATCTACTCTGTTGACGTCTGTCCTTAGAGCCAGCATAGAACCTTCCTGACATCAAGAAGATGTTCAATAAATATTTGTCAAAAGAATGAGTGAATACATGAATGACCAAATTACTTTGTATCCAGTCTATCTGTCCTGCCCATCTTTGAAAATGAGTCCATTTCCTCCACATAATAGCCTCACAAAATAGAGATACCACTGGGTGTCCAGCAGAGGCCACATGACCAATTGGGAAGGATGGGGGTGTGGACAGAATCCCTTCACTGTTTGTGATTTGGAATAGAGGTCTCTAAAATCCTTTGCCAAATCCTGGTATCTAAGGTCCTTTCCCAAATCCTGGGATCAGTCACCTTGTCAGAGCCAGGACTCAAGATGGGAAGAGTGTAACTTTGTATCTGAACAGAAAGAATTTGTTTAAAAGTAACTGATGAGTTACTGGAAGCCATTTTCTTACTGAAAAAGAAAAAAAAGAAAAACAAAAAAGGAATTTTTTGGAAACTAATTGCACAAGTAAATGAACTTCAAGGGAATGACAAAAAATGGAATCTAAATGTCTTAGGGGCAAAAAAAAAAGTATTACTAAAATTTGGCAATGCTTAAATAAAAGATGCATTTTTTCTTTTTTCTTTTTTCTTTTTTTTTGCGGTACGCGGGCCTCTCACTGTTGTGGCCTCTCCCGTTGCGGAGCACAGGCTCTGGACGCGCAGGCTCAGCGGCCATGGCTCACGGGCCCAGCCGCTCCACGGCATGTGGGATCTTCCCGGACTGGGGCACGAACCCATGTCCCCTGCATCGGCAGGCGGACTCTCAACCACTGCGCCACCAGGGAAGCCCAAGATGCATTTTTTAAATCATTTGTCTCAAAAAACTAGGCCAGTAACTGTCCATGGCTCATGCTCTTCTTACACTCTGAGTTGAGAAGTATTCAAAAAACTGAGTTTTTCCCCATTTATTGGAATTAGGGACAACTGACATTTCTTTTTAGAATGTAAAACAGTGAAACATAGTTCACATATGTTACATAAAATTGTTTTTTTAAAAAAGATTTCCTCTGGAAAGAGACAGAACTGTGTACAATGGAAAATTGAAAATTCCCCAATATCAAGATGAGTCAGCAAATAACTTCATGACAGCAACCTGGGAAACCTGCTGAA
>NW_006782914.1:3109987-3137447 GCF_000442215.2 Lipotes vexillifer
CTGCTGAACAGACAGACCTACTTTAATGGGAAATCAGCTCTCTTTCCTGGCTTGCAGGAACTATTGTCATTTGCAGACATTTTAGGTGATATGTCTATGTCTTTGCCTGCTGAAATTTATTAGGAACAGAGCATGATATTCCCAGGACAATATTTACCCACAGGAAAGGAGTTGTATTCAGTGGAATGTGATTACATCAGTCCTCTTCATCCCACCCAACCTTTCGGTCCTTGCATTCCCACAGGGTGCAAGCTGTTTGGTGCAGCTGCCAGCTTTTAATTAGAAATTCTCATATTTGCAGAGAAGTCATCAATACCTGGCTTCCTGCTTACACCTCCCCTAATACTGCCCCCAGAAAAAATATTAATTTCCCCCTTGCTCTAAAGGAAAATGCTTTTTCCAAGCATTCTTAATCTTTAGTGATGTGTTTACTCAAAGGGAGGTGGGGAAGGCAAAGAGGAGAAAATAGAGGAGAAGCAATCGTGAGTTCTCTCCTTTGAGCTCTAGTCATCCAAATAATGTTGCCGTTTCCTGGTGCTCTATCTGGTGCCCTCTTATTTCTGAGATGACACCATCCACCATGTAAATTACCCGTCTATTCTTAACTGGTAGAATTAATGCCTTCTATTCCCAATGGGATGGGCCTAAGAGACTGAATACTTGAGTTTCTAGGTCCTCAGGCAATGACACCAATCTGTTTAGTAGGTCCTTATGTTCCTCCTAACTCTGAATCCATGTGGTTGTCTCAAATTTCATTCAGCTCAAAATTAAGTTTTCCTACAAAAATGACATAAATGGGGGGCAATACCTAGTTTTCTGCAGTGAGAACAGGACCAGATGGAGTTGAAAAGATGACTGTTTTCCCCTCTCACAAGCCCAGGCTTAACCAGCCACAGACACACTTTCAAATGTATTGGTCACCTTTCATCTGTTTGCCCTCTCTTTTTCTGGGAATAGCAATGCCGTCTCTCTGGGAAACAACCTCAACACTTCTCTAACCAAGTAGATCTTACTGGGGCAGAAAGGCTTGCTCCACCTGAGAGTCTGCCCAAGGTTCTTATACCCTGAGAAGTTGTCATATTTCTCTAGCAGGATGTCCAGTGAAGCATAACTTAAAAAACATTTTTATGTATTTAAAATCTTATGTAAGTTGAATACATTTTACTGTATTTACATGCATACAGCTTTTGTGCCTAGGTTGATGCAGAAAATCACTCTGGGACAGATTATCTTTGATGTTTCCCTGTAACACTTGAGTGGTCTCAGTTGAGCAGTCTTGGATGCTCTCCAGGGAGAAGGGTATGGTTATACACTCCAGTCTCAGAACCACTGGGATGCTTGCGGAGGTCAGCAGGATTAAAACCCTTCCAGTGAATCAAGATGGCCCTGATGGAGGTTCACTGGGGTATGAAGAGCCCCAAAGGGGACCTCCTTATGCAGGAAGGAGGAGTCTGGATCAGTGCACAGGGATACTGTTTGGTGGGAAAAACTAGTTCCAGGAGCACAGCTGATGTTACAATCTTACTTGTTCATCTCAGAGCAGCCAAGCTGGTGAGGTTGCTGTGTTTGGGAAGCAATAGCTGATCGTTGGCATATAACCAAAGACAGCCCAAACCTTGGAGCCCAGTGGTGAGGTGTATTCAGAGCCAGTACAGGGCTCACAAATTCTCACCACAATGGACAAGAATGCAGTGGATTCTACCATCTACACCAGGACATTAGCAGCACAAATATTCCGGAGCTTAAAAACTGGATCAACTATCTAGAGTGAACAAGACCCTCGGGTTTCTGTACAATTCAAGTTGTGGGCAAAGTCTTCAAGAGGAAACACCAAATTTCCTGCTGATATGGGCAGGTGGAAAAGGTTGTCCAACAATTAATTGGAACAAATAAAAATGTTCCTATTAGGGGCCAGATATGTACCGAAATTGGTTAAATGATTCATGCTAGTGACATTTTTCATACTTACCTCTATACCCAACTATTCACTCAAAAGATCCTTAAAAAAAACAACAACTTACCCTCTGTCAATGGTATAAGAATTAGAAAAGAGAGGGTGCCTTTATATGAATGTTTATCAGTTAGGAGGTACTTGCAGCAGAACACTGAATGCACGTAACTTGAAAGTGTTTATACAGCCCCCTCCACCACCACATGATCGGGTATTTAACTGTGTCTGTTACTTCGGGGTTAAGACTGAGTCATCTCCATTTCTATGTCAGTGGAGACATATTCTATATATGAACAACCAAGACCTAAGAGAACAAACACCTGAAATCAAAACTTAACACTTCATGCATGGTATTGATGTTTTAGCAGAGTGGTTTATGAGCATGAACCCTAAAACTAAACTGTTTTGGTTCAAATCCCAGCTTGACCACTTACTAGCTGTGTGACTTTGGGAGAGTTACTTAAATTTTCAGTGCCTCTCCTACGCATAAAATGGAAATAATAATAGTACCCATTTCATAGGCATGTAGAAAAATTTAATGAATGAAACATATAAGATTCTCAGAACAGTGCCTGACACACAGCAAACACTCAATAAAGATTAGCCAGTATTATTACTATCAAACATATTTGCTGACACAAGATAAATAATTGTATTGTGGTTAGTAATAATAGCAAGAGCAGGCATCTATCATTTTTGCTGTCCCCACCCCCCCAAACAAAATCCTCCTTATTCTGGTAATAACACTTTTTTTTCTTTTGTGGAAAATATTAGTTAAGGAAAGGACACTTAGCCAAGTCCATCTAACGAGACTCAGCCCAGTGAGTTTGTTGTCATTTTTGGGATAGGGAGGGTCTCTGTTAGAATTATTAGCTGGCAGGATGGTATAAGACAGACTGCAAAGAGCTGCATCTGAGAGGCCTACCTACAAGTGAAGGTATCAGTGTATTTGGTATCTAACATCAGTTGCATTAGGCATCTATTGCTGCATTAAAAACTAAAACTCAGAACTTAGCAGCTTAACACAACACATTATCTTACACAGTTTCTGAGGATCAGGCATGCAGGAGTGGCTTAGCTGGGCAGCTCTGGCTCAGGATCTCTCATGCAGTTAAATTGTTGCTAAGGGCTGCAGTCAGCCAAAGGCTTGGCTGGGGCTGGAGGATCCACTTCCAAAATGGCACACTCATGTGGCTGTTGTCAGGAGACTTCAATTCATTACCAGGTGGGCCTCTCCACAATGCTGTCCACAACATGGCAGCTGGCTTCCCCTAGCGTGAATGGTTGGAGAAAGGGGGAGAAAGAGACAGACAGACAGACAGAAAGACAAAGACACTAAGAGGGAAACCACTTATGTGTCTTTTATGACCTAAATTTGGAAGCAACATACTATCTCTTCTGCCATATTCTATTGGTCACACAGACCAACTCTGGTACAGTGTGGGAGGGGAACACACAAGCATATAACCGGAAGGCAGAGATCACTGGGGGCCATCTGAGAGACTAGCTACCACAATAACAGAATCAAGAGAGGGAAGGGGAGACTGAGTCTTTTATTGACACTGCTTGAGTCCCTAGAATATCCATGCCTTTTATGAATCAATAAATACCTTTCTGTACTTGAGTTCTGGGCTGTTTTTTGTGGGGTTTTTTGGTTCATTGCTACCAAAATGTTCTTGGCTAGTACAGTTGCTAACTTTTATTGATCACATTCTCAATGACATGGAGTGCCTTGCCGTGGATTACTTCATTTAACCCTCATGACAACTCTGTGAGATAGGGACTATTCTTATTGAGGTATATTTGACATACGATATTAGGTTAGCTTCAGGTGAACAACATAGTTTTCTGACAAACATATTATGAAATGATCACTATGACAAATAGGGAGTATTATTTTTAATCTTCTTATCCCAGATAAAAAAAGGGAGACTGAGAGAAGTTACATGGTTTGGCAAAAAGTCATGCAGCTGGTAAGTGGTAGATGCAAGTTTCAAATCCAGATGATTCTACTCTCAAACCTGCTCCTTTGCCACATAAAAGATTACTCTTCGTGCATTTCTCCTCTTGATTCAGTTTGAGATCTTTTCCCTGTGAGATGAGCTCTGAGCTTGGTTCCTGCTATGGAGTGGCTCACACACAAGCTTGAGACTGGGCTCACACCCACTGAGAACGGGGTCCATTGCCCAGGACAAAAGCTGTCTGGATCACAGGAGAGAAAATGTTATTCTGCTAAACCATTCCCACTGTGGCAACCATGGTGCATATTCAACAGAGAGCAGGGCCAGCCAGTCATCCATCACCAACCCAAAAGTTGCCTTCAGTTTCTGATCCCAGTAATTGAGGACATGTGTTACTCTGCAAACAGTACTGATGGGAAATGGCTGATAGTTCTTCCCCTCTGAGCTTGGGAAATGAGAGGGAAGAGGAGGGGGGAAGGAAGGAGGCTGCACATTTTCATTTTCTTATGTTAACAACTCTAAAAGATTAAGGGTAAGAAGGGAATGGCAATAGAATATAAAAATGCTTTGTGTAAGGTTCACATTGACTCGCACTGTTAACTCCACTGTGGTTTATTAGTTCATGGGAAAAAATGACAGAAAGGAATAAAAACCTGACTATGAATCCAGTATCAACAATTCACAGCCATAGTAACAAAGAAAGTGCAACTCATGAATTGAAAAAAGAAAAAGCAAGTGTGTGTATGAGTGTGTCATCGGGAGGATGTCAGGAAATGGTTACTGAGTGAAGAAAGCAGTTAACCCCTGGTAGCTAAGAGGGCAGCTCTGGATCGGCCGAGTACACGCTGTGGCTGACATGTACATCAGGAGTTGGCAGAGAAGTTCTAATTCCTATTTGATAGACTTTCCAACTCAGCTGTAAAAATTCACTCAAGGATAAAATGACGTAAAAAAGGCTCTGCCTAACAAGAATTTCTTGGGTTTTTTGTTTTTTTTTTTTTTTTTTGGTTTAAATCAAATTTGGTTTGCATTAGTTCAGCCCAGCTTCATTACAGGAAGACAAGAGGGTGTGTGGCTTTTCATGTGTTTCCACAGCTAGCTCTGGAATGACTTGGAGCTGCCTTGTGAATACAATTGTGGATAAAGTACAGCATCTCAGAGTTCAGAACCACACCCCATCCTCTTCACCTTTGGGATATGTCATCCGTTTCTTATTTGGGTAGCCAGATGCCAGCAATGCATTGCTCCAGGACCCTGAAAGGGAGTCAAGCAAGTGCTAGTGGTTTCGGAGGTCTGGGAGCAATCACCCACATGGGAGTTGTGGGCAACTTAGGAACCATCCAATTATCAAATTTGGGGCTGGAAGCATCTCATTGGTCATCTAGTCCAATGAGCCATATGATGCTTGAATTTTCCTTTTCCCCCAAACTTTGTGCCATGCTCAGACCCCACCCTTGGGAAGGAACTCTTCTCACCTTGGGGCAATCCGTATAGTTTTGACTGCAAAAGACTCAAATTGAGTAGACATCTTTCTCCCTGTAAATTACCACTCACAGCCCCGTAAAGCAAGTCAAATATTCACACATTTGAGGATGAATGGATATTGTTTCCTCAGAGGACTTCTCCAGTCTAACCATAAAGAGTTCTTGATCATCCTGCATTTAGCTCTTCTGAACACCTCCAGGGGACCTCCTAAAGTATAGTCCCTCAAATGAGCACAATACCCAATGAATAGTCAGACTGTCCAGGGAAGGGGAGTAACACCATTATTAGCTCCATCATTCTGAGATTTTACTTTTGTTTACGTAGCCTCATATTTAAATGTTTCTAACAGCTTTATGGTATGCTGGACTCAATGAATTTACTTCCCACTAAAATGTATGTGATAGGCAAATTAATAATACTTCTGATAATTAATCACCAATTCTGCTATACTCCCCAGGCACATGGGAGGAGCACATGTCCCAACGCCTTGAAATTACCTGTGGTCATGCGACCAGCTTTGGCCAATGAAAAATGAGCAAAGGTCTCATATGTCAATTCAGGGTAGAGGCATTTAAGTACTCATTCTCAACTTTCCAGCCCACTTTTCCCCATCACAGCAACTGTCAATGCATGTGTTGATTAGGAAGTGTCACGGATCGAATCAAGCTGGAATGTTGAGCCAACACATGGAGGACAGATGCACTGGTGCACTGCCTGGACATGCCATATACTTTGCTTGAGTAAAAAAACTTTTGTTGCATTATGTGCAAGATTTGGGGATTATTTTTTATTGCAGTATAAACTAAACTTTCCTGACTCAATGTATACGTTTTTTCATAAGTAGAATCAGATTTCCCACTCTACACATCTCTCTATACCACCTTTTTATATTTTAATATAAATATATTAATATTGATATATTAATATTCTGATTCAGGGACTTATATTTGTTTTTCTCATAAAAATTAGTTTTAATCATCTTAGTCCAATGGACAGTTCTATTAAAAAGTTTTTTTGTATTCGATTCCATCAAACAAGGGTATTCACTCTTCCTACTACCTCCCTTGCATTTGAAACTCTGATAATAAATACTTCAGGACTGGAAAGAAAACATTTATGATGACTTACTTTTCTTAGCTCTCTATTCTCACAGTAATGTTCAGCCTTAATAAAGAGAGTTCCAGGCTTTCTTAACTCAGCATAGAGGTTAAAAAAAAAGTCCCTGGGGGACCAGTAATCACTGGAGTCTTAGTTTATTAGCTTGATAAGATCTCAGTAATGTAGACAAGACATAACTATGGGAAAAGTATATAAATGATTCACTTTATTCAACTACAAAATCATTCTATTTTGAGTACTTTTGGGGCAATCTAATGATAAATAAGACTTTTACTATTCTCAAGGAGTCTAAAGCATAGACTTGTGAAAAATTTAGGCTGAAATCAGGTTGCTTACATTGAGAAACAGCTCCAGCAATATCATTGTGGCTGACACTGCTGGTTGTGCACCCAATGGCAATCCCCCCAATTCCTTCCTCCTTTGGTTAACTCCAAGGTTAACCAAACCTTGACTTTGTTCAGGTATCAGGAGTACACAGGCTTTAGGAAATATAGGCCCCTTCCCCCCAGAGCAGTTATGGGAATTGTATTTTCTTTTGCCAGTCATTGGTTTGAGAATGGTCATGTAATACAGTTTTGGCCACAGAGATGAAGGTGAAGTCTGCAGAGAAGTATCTGAGAATTTTTTTTAATTTTTCTTAAAATGGGACAGAGAGAAATAGTGTTCTCTCTTCCAGCCTTAAATATGAGTGTGTGAGAACATGGTGCTTAGAGCTGCCCCAGGCATCTCTCATCATTAGAGGATAAGCATGAGGGTAAAAATGAACACAGTTAGCCAAGCAAGTCAGAAAAGGTGGAAAGAACTAGGTTCTTTATGACATGGCTGAGGTGCTGAATTAACAAGTTCAGGAACTGCCTCACCAATAGATTTCTTATGTGAGATAATACATCTCTTTATTACTTAAGCCATTTTGAGTTGGGTAGGTCTTTTGTGACTTGCTGTCAAAAGCATCCTGATTGATATTATCATTAAGATGTATTTTATTATAACATCATTATGCTATTTTATAAAAAGTAGAATCATAATAGGAGGACGAGGAAAGCAGCAGTAGTAGTAGCAGTAATAGTAGAAATGATAATACTCTTTTTTTTTTTTTTTTTTTTTTTTTTTTGCTGTACACGGGCCTCTCACTGTTGTGGCCTCTCCCGTTGCGGAGCACAGGCTCCGGACGCGCAGGCTCAGCAGCCATGGCTCACGGGCCCAGCCGCTCCGCGGCATGTGGGAACTTCCCGGACCGGGACACGAACCCGTGTCCCCTGCATCGGCAGGCGGACTCTCAACCACTGCGCCACCAGGGAAGCCCGATAATACTCTTTTACAGTTATAAGATCCTACTTTGTATGAGGCACTATGAGAATCATTTTAGACAGTTTTTTCCTTTACTCTTCTAATTCAGGACCATATCTCATACATTCTGGATTACGATGTCACTCTGCTCTGTCTCCTGTGCTCTTTTTTACCTAGATCCTGACATTCAAAGAAACCAGGACATTGGGTTGTAGTTAGTTACCATGGTGGTCTCAGTCCATTCACAGAGAAGATACAATGCCGCCCTTTCTGCATTCCACTGGTGCTGTCATTGGGTTGTCGCCACACTGGGATATGCTACTTCTGGTGCTTGATGGAGAAAGATGGGGTACAACAGAAATACAGGTTCTTAATGGCCTTAATGGTTTCTGGCCAGTGTGAGAGTTTTAACTCACACCTTCCTAAGTTGGTCCCTGGGAGTAAGAGGGAACCCAACACTGCTGCTTCCTGTATTCCCCTCCAGGCACACAGGGCTACCAGGGAACTATGGCACATAAAAACATGAGTAAACAGGATGAAAATTTCTGTTTACAGTTTTCCTTCCACATTTCAGCAAGGAGGCCATCTGTAAAAACAGAACATTCTCAGTGTCATCACCCAAGAAAAGAAAACAAAGGCATGTGGGCATTTGGGATGATGCTTCCTGGCCCTCTTGTCCAATTCCAGCTGCACTAGACCCAATAAATAAATTGCTCTTCTAATTGGTCATAAAATCCCAGCTTGGAAACGGTCATGTTTGTTTTCTAAGAAAAGATATTCTAGTGCCAGAAGTCACCACCTCAGCCATTTTATTCTGAGGGAAGTGGGGGTTAGAAAAAGGAAAATGAACATGTAGTATGTGGTAAATGTAAACAAAAAAATTAATCCCTGGTGGTTGCTGAGTATGCTCTGTCATAAATAGACACAAAAACATAAAGTGGGGCCTGATTTAATTTTATATTTAATTAAAGTAAGAATAAATATGGTTTAAAAAACATAGGGGGCTTCCCTGGTGGCGCAGTGGTTGAGAGTCCGCCTGCCGATGCAGGGGACACGGGTTCGTGCCCCGGTCCGGGAAGATCCCACATGCCGCAGAGCGACTGGGCCCGTGAGCCATGGCCGCTGAGCCTGCGCGTCCGGAGCCTGTGCTCCGCAACGGGAGAGGCCACCACAGTGAGAGGCCCACGTACCGCAAGAAACAAAAAAAAACAAAAACAAACAAAAAACATAGGGAAGAGCTTTAAAGTGATAGTTTTCCCTTGTACCCTTCCCACCCTACCCCCATGTCATGCCCCAGAGGCAAGTACTCTGACATCCATAATCCTGGATAATAAGCATAAATTTCTATTTCTTGATCTATCAACTCTAAATGATACCAATTTTCTCTTAAAGTGATGATTTAGCTCCTTTATGTTATCCTTCACCTTCCCTTCCCCTTATCCTCCTGATCTTTAATAATTACATTACTACTTTCAGTTTTTCCATTGGCTACCTTTGTGCCTTTAAATAACACATTTATATCTCTATTTCATCCTCCACCAACCTTAGTCAATGTTTCAGTCCCTTTTTCTCATAGGATAAACTATGACTATAGACATAATCTTTGCGTTACCAAAGCTGTTAACATTTCTTTATGCTCCAGTGCCAGGCATGTGTGCTGTGTATTTATTAATTTTAAAAGATAAAAGTGAATACACACATCTTGAGTTGAGTGTCCTGTGAGGAGCTTCAGCACACGTCCCGAGCTGAGGTGTTGGCTCAGCCGTTTCACAAGGAACTCTGGTCTGAAGGGCGGGGGACAAGGCCTCTGCACGGAGCCCGCTATGAACAAGTGAAACAGACTAAGCACAAAGGGAAAAAAGGTGGATGGGCTAGGCCTGTAGTGAGATTGCCAGATTTATGACCTTTCCAGATGAAATGTGGATACTCTAGCAACAGGAGCAATGGACGATATCCCTAAATCTGCCCTCAAGCTTTTCATTGATTGATCTGTCAGTATGGAACGCTTCAAAACTGAATAGTGTGAAGAGAGATGACCTTCAAGATGGTGGAGGAGTAAGATGTCGAGATCACCTTCCTCCCCACAAATACATCAAAAATACATCTACATGTGGAACACCTCCTAACACCTAATGAACACTGGCAGAAGACCTCAGACTTCCCAAAAGCCATGTGGCTGAAAGGGTCTTGGTGCTCTGGCCGGCTGTCAGGCATGAGCCTCTGAGGTCGGAGAGCCAAGTTCAGGACATTGGACCACCAGAGACCTCCTGGCCCCACGTAATATCAATCAGTAAGAGCTCTCCAAGAGATCTCTGTCTCAATGCTAAGCTCTCCCAGAGGTCTCTGTCTCACTCAATGACCAGCAAGCTACAGTGCTGGACACCCCATGCCAAACAACTAGCAAGACAGGAACACAACCCCACCCATTAGCACAGAGGCTGCCTAAAATCATAATAAGTTCACAGACACCTCAAAACACACCACTCGACACAGTCCTGCCCACCAGAAAGACAAGATCCAGCATCATCCACCAGAACACAGGCACCAGTCCCCTCCACCAGGAAGCCTACACAACCCACTGAGCCAACCTTACCCACTGGGGGCAGACACCAAAAACAATGGAAACTACAAACGTGCAGTCTGCGAAAAGGAGACCCCAAACACAGTAACTTAAGCAAAATGAGAAGACAGAGAAACACACAGCAGATGAAGGAGCAAGGTAAAAACCCACCAGAAGAAACAAATGAAGAGGAAATAGGCAGTCTACCTGAAAAAGAATTCAGAGTAATGATAGTAAAGATGATCCAGAATCTTGGAAATAGAATGGAGAAAATACAAGAAATGTTTAACAAGGAACTAGAAGAACTAGAGCAAACAAATAATGATGAACAACACAATAAATGAAATGAAAAACTCTCTAGGAGGAATCAATAGCAGAAATAACTGAGGAAGAAGAACAGCACGGATAAGTGACATGGAAGATAAAAGAGAGGAAGTAACTACCACAGAGCAGAATAAAGAAAAAAGAATGAAAAGAATTGAGGACAGTCTCAGAGACCGCTGGGACAACATTAAACACACCAACATTTGAATTATAGGGGTCCCAGAAGAACAAGAGAAAAAGAAAGGGACTGAAAAAATATTTGAAGAAATTATAGTTGAAAACTTCCCTGATATGGGAAAGGAAATAGTCAATCAAGTCCAGGAAGTGCAGAGACTCCCATACAGGATAAATCCAAGGAGAAACATGCCAAGACACATATTAATCAAACTATCAAAAATTAAATACAAAGAAAAAATATTAAAAGCAGCAAGGGGAAAACAACAAATAACATACAAGGGAAACCCCATAAGGTTAACAGCCAATCTTTCAGCAGATATTCTGCAAGCCAGAAGGGAGTGGCAGGACATATTTAAAGTGATGAAAGGGAAAAATCTACAACCAAGATTATTCTACTCAGCAAGGATCTCATTCAGATGCGACGGAGAAATTAAAACCTTTACAGACAAGCAAAAGCTAAGAGAATTCAGCACCACCAAACCAGCTTTACAACAAATGCTAAAGGAACTTCTCTGGGCAGGAAACACAAGAGAAGGAAAAGACCTACAATAGCAAACCCAAAAGAATTAATAAAATGGTAATAGGAACATACATAGCAATAATTAGCTTAAATATAAGTGGATTAAATGCTCCCATCAAAAGACATAGACTGGCTGAATGGATACAAAAACAAGACCCATATATATGCTGTGTACAAGAGACCCACTTCAGACCTAGGGACACATACAGACTGAAAGTGAGGGGATGGAAAATGATATTCCATGCAAATGGAAATCAAAACAAAGCTGGAGTAGCAATTCTTATATCAGACAAAATAAACCTTAAAATAAAGACTATTACAAGAGACAAAGAAGGACACTACATAATGATCAAGGGATCAATCCAAGAAGAAAATATAACAACTGTAAATATTTACGCATCCGACATAGGAGCACCTCAATACATAAGGCAAATGCTAACAGCCATAAAAGGGGAAATCGACAGTAACACAGCCATAGTCGGGGACTTTAATACCCCACTTTCACCAATGGACAGATCATCCAAAATGAAAATAAATAAGGAAACACAAGATTTAAATGATACATTAAACAAGATGGACTTAATTGATATTTATAGGACATTCCGTCCAAAAACAACAGAATACACTTTCTTCTCAAGTGCTCATGGAACATCCTCCAGGATAGATCATATCTTGGGTCACAAATCAAGACTTGGTAGATTTAAGAAAATTGAAATTATATGAAGTATCTTTTTCGATCACAACACTATGAGACTAGATATCAATTACAGGAAAAAAGCTGTAAAAAATACAAACACATGGAGGCTAAACAATATGCTACTAAATAACCAAGAGATCACTGAAGAAATCAGAGGAAATCAAAAAATACCTTGAAACAAATGACAATGAAAACACGACGACCCAAAACCTAAGGGATGCAGCAAAAGCAGTTCTAAGACAGAAGTATATAGTAAGAAAATCCTACCTCAAGAAACAAGAAACATCTCAAACAACCTAACCTTACACCTAAAGCAATTAGAGAAAGAATAACAAAAAAACGCCAAAGTTAGAAGAAAGAAAGAAATAATAAAGATCAGAAATAAATGAAAAAGAAATGAAGGAAACAATAGCAAAGACCAATAAAACTAAAAGCTGGTTCTTTGAGAAGATAAACAAAATTGATAAACCATTAGTCAGACTCATAAAGGAAACAGGGAGAAGACAAAATCAATAGAATTAGAAATGAAAAAGGAGAAGTAACAACTGACACTGCAAAAATACAAAGGATTATGAGAGATTGCTACAAGCAACTCTATGCCAATAAAATGGACAACCTGGAGGAAATGAACAATTTCTTAGAAAAGCACAACCTTCCGAAACTGAACCAGGAAGAAATAGAAAATATAAACAGACCAATCACAAGCACTGAAATTGAAACTGTGATTAAAAATCATCCAACAAACAAAACCCCAGACCAGATGGATTCACAGGTGAGTTCTATCAAACATTTAGAGAAAAGTTAACACCTATCCTTCTCAAACTCTTCCAAAGTATGGCAGAGGGAGGAACACTCGGAAACTCATTCTATGAGGCCACCATCACCCTGATACCAAAATCAGACAAAGATGTCACAAAAAAGAAAACTACAGGCCAGTATCACTCATGAACATAGATGCAAAAATCCTCAACAAAATACTAGCAAGCAGAATCCAACAGCACATTAAAAGGATGATACACCATGATCAAGTGGGGTTTATCCCAGGAATGCTAGGATTCTTCAATATACGAAAATCAACCAATGTGATACACCATATTAACAAATTGAAGGATAAAAACCATATGATCATCTCAATAGATGCAGAAAAGCTTTCAACAAAATTCTACACCCATTTATGATAAAAACCCTCCAGAAAGTAGGCATAGAGGGAACTTACCTCAACATAATAAAGGCCATATATGACAAATCCACAGCCAACATCATTCTCAATGGTGAAAAACTGAAAACATTTCCTCTAAGATCAGGAACAAGACAAGGTTGTTCGCTCTCACCACTGTTATTCAACATAGTTTTCGAAGTTTTAGCCACAGCAATCGGAGAAGAAAAGGAAATAAAAGGAATCCAAATCGGAAAAGAAGAAATAAAGCTGTCACTGTAAGCAGTTGATGTGATACTATACATAGAGTATCCTAAAGATGCTACCGGAAAACTACTAGAGCTAATCAATGAATTTGGTAAAGTAGCAGGACACAAAATTAATGCACAGAAATCTCTTGCATTCCTATACACTAATGATGAAAAATCTGAAAGAGAAATTAAGGAAACACTCCCATTTACTATTGCAACAAAAAGAATAAAATACCTAGGAATAAACCTACCTAGGGAGACAAAAGACCTGTATGCTGAAAACTATAAGACACTGATGAAAGAAATTAAAGATGATACAAACAGATGGAGAGATATACCATGTTCTTGGGTTGGAAGAATCAACATTGTGAAAATGACTATACTACCCAAAGCAATCTACAGATTCAATGCAATCCCTATCAAACTACCAATGGCATTCTTCACAGAGCTAGAACAAAAAATTTCACAATTTGTATGGAAACACAAAAGACCCCGAATAGCCAAAGCAATCTTGAGAAAGAAAAATAGAGCTGGTGGAATCAGGCTCCCTGACTTCAGACAATACTACAAAGCTACAGTAATCAAGACAATATAGTACTGGCACAAGAACAGAAATATAGTTAAATGGAACAAGATAGAAAGCCTTGAGATAAACCCACACACATATGGTCACCTTATCTTGGATAAAGGAGGCAACAATACACTATGGAGAAAAGACAGCCTCTTCAATAAGTGGTGCTGGGAAAGCTGGACAGCTACACGTAAAAGAATGAAATTAGAACACTCCCTAACACCATACACAAAAATAAACTCCAGATGGATTAAAGACCTAAATGTAAGGCCAGACGCTATAAAAGTCTTAGAGGCAAATATAGGCAGAACACTCTATGACATACATCACAGCAAGATCCTTTTTGACCCACCTCCTAGTGAAATGGCAAATGGGACTAAAGAAACAGTAGCTTTTGCACAGCAAAAGAAACCATACACAGGATGAAAAGACAACCCTCAGAATGGGAGAAAATATTTGCCAACGAAGCAGCTGACAAAGGATTAATCTCCAAAATTTACAGGCAGCTCATGCAGCTCAATATCAAAAAAACAAGCAACCTGCTCCAAAAATGGGCAGAAGACCTAAATAGACATTTCTCCAAAGACGATATACAGATTGCCAACACACACATGAAAGGATGCTCAACATCACTAATCATTAGAGAAATGCAGGCTCAGCATCACTTATTGTTAGAGAAATGCAAATCAAAACTACAATGAGGTATCACCTCACACTGGTCAGAATGGCCATCACCAAAAAGTCTACAAACAATAAATGCTGGAGAGGGTGGGGAGAAAAGGGAACCCTCCTACACTGTTGGTGGGAATGTAAATTGATTTCACCACTATGGAGAACAGTATGGAGGTTCCTTAAAAAACTAAAAATAGAACTACCATATGACCCAGCAATCCCACTACTGGGCATAAACCCTGAGAAAACCATAAGTCAAAAAGAGTCACGTACCACAATGTTCACTGAAACTCTTTTTACAATAGCTAGGTCTTGGAAGCAACCTGAGTGTCCATCGACAGATGAATGGATAAAGAAGATGTGGCACATACGTACAATGAATATTACTCATCCACAAAAGAAACAAAATTGAGTTATTTGTAGTGAGGTAGATGGACCTAGAGTCTGTCATACAGAGTGAAGTAAGTCAGAAAGAGAAAAACAAATACCGTATGCTAACACATATATATGGAATCTAAAAAACAAACAAAAATGGTTCTGAAGAACCTAGGGGCAGGAGAGGAATAAAGATGCAGATGTAGAGAGTGGACTTAAGGAGATGGGGAGTGGGAAGGGTAAGCCTGGACGAAGTGAGAGAGTGGTATTGACATATATACACTACCAAATGTAAAATAGGTCGCTAGTGGGAAGCAGCTGCACAGCTCAGGGAGATCAGCTTGGTGCTTTGTGCCCACCTAGAGGGGTGGGATAGGGAGGGTGGGAGGGAGAAGCAAGAAGGAGGAGATATGGGGATATATGTATATGTATAGCTGATTCACCTCATTATACAGCAGCAACTAACACAACAATTTAAAGCAATTATACTCCAATAAAGATGTTAAAAAAAAATAATAAAAGATGTGAAGAGTGGAAAAAAAAAAGTGAATACACAGCATTTATATTGTGAGTGAGTAAATATTGCTCACTGCTGAACCACATAGCATACTAAGATTATTTTATTTTCAACAGATCTCCTGGGCTGTGTAGGGGGAAATCGTTTTAGTATGAAGGCCAAAAGGATTCTTTCTTACACATTATTAATTGTTTAAAATCATACCTCTTTATTATTTTTGTCATGTTTGGGCACGACTCTCTAGTGTACGTTTTTGTTTTCCCTGGATTTTCTAATGGCTTTTGCCTTTTTTCTATTGACAAAAGAATAATGTGCTTTTACACTTTCCTCAAGGTTTTTCATCCATCAGTCATGCTTGCAAGGCTGCCTCTCTAAGCAATGCACTCTCTGGATTCATGACTGACCTCTGAGAGATCCCTTTACTGCACTCTTGGGTTGGACCTACGTTTCCTGAACCCCATGTTTTGTCTTTCTTAGTTTTCTTTCTCATTTTTTTCTAACATGCATCCTTAAGTAACTTCAAGCCAGGATGCCCTTGCTTGTCTGGAAAGATCTTTATTTTGACCTCACAGTTGCTGAATAGTTTGTCCGAATTCAAAACTCAAAATCCTTAGCCTCATGCTAAGCCTCAAAACAATTTTCATAGGCTGAGTTATGAGTACACTTCCATAAACATATTTTCCCAAAGTTTCATCAAAAATGAAAAAAGTGGGCTTCCCTGGTGGCATAGTGGTTGAGAATCTGCCTGCTAATGCAGGGGACACGGGTTCGAGCTCTGGTCTGGGAAGATCCCACATGCCGCGGAGCAACTAGGCCCGTGAGCCACAACTACTGAGCCTGCGCGTCTGGAGCCTGTGCTCCGCAACAAGAGAGGCCGCGATAGTGAGAGGCCCGCGCACCGCGATGAAGAGTGGCCCCCGCTCGCCACAACTAGAGAAAGCCCTCGCACAGAAACGAAGAACCAGCACAGCAAAAATAAATAAATTAATAAACTCCTACCAAAAAAATTAAAAAATGAAAAACGTGCAGGGAATTACCCAGCAATCCATTGGTTAGGACTCCGTGCTTCCATTTCTGGGGGCCTGGTTTGCATCCCTGGTTGGGGAACTAGGATCCCACGTTCCGTGCGGCACAGCCAAAAAGAAAAAGAAAAAGTGCAATTTCAGAAATATCTCCTTGCGTTTCTGACTCTGCTCCTGACCGTTCATGGAAACAGATTGCTCAAAGATCACAGGTAACCGCCCCATCTAACAAGCTAGTTTCCGCCTTCAGGCCTAGTGGTGGTGACCGTCCCTGAACCTGCTCCTTGACCTGGAATGCAGGTAACTTTGACAGGCAGGAACTGCAAGCACTTGGGAATTGAGGATTCTGACTGGGATGGGAGAGGAGAGGGAGAGCAAGAGAACAGGAGCCGAGAGCCCAGTGCGGGTCAGAGGAGGGGCAGTAGCACTGGGTGTGTGAAAGGAGAGAGGGAAGAAGTGAGCGGAGGACAAGGGGAAGCATTCAGAAAGAATATTTTCTTTCCTTCCCCCTTACCCTCCAGATCTTTAATAGCTAGATTACTACTTTTGGTTCTTCCACCGGCTACCTTTGTGACTTAAGTAATGTATTTACATCACTATTCAGAGAGAATCACGTCAGTGTTCAGAAAGAAAAGCAGAGGGTTTGGCCTATCTGTGAGTTGATTCGGCTAATTTTATTTTTATTATTATTATTTTTTTTTTTGCGGTACGCGGGCCTCTCACTGCTGTGGCCTCTCCCGTTGCGGAGCACAGGCTCCGGACGCGCAGGCTCAGCGGCCATGGCTCACGGGCCCAGCCGCCCCGCGGCATGTGAGATCTTCCCAGTCCGGGGCGTGTCCCCTGCATCGGCAGGCAGACTCTCAACCACTGCGCCACCAGGGAAGCCCTGGGCTAATATTTTTAAAATCACTTTATTGAAGTATGATTAACATGTAAAAAGCTGTACATATTTAATGTGCACAGTCTGATGTGTTTGGGAATAAATATACATCCATGAAACCTTGACCACCATCAGGGCCATAAACATGCTGATTTTCAGAAGGAGGGTGTGGGTGAGAGGGGAAGGGAACACTCAAAAGAGCACACACACCGGTCTGTGCGAGGGTGCCTGAGGGCAGGCCAAGGGAATTGAGATCTTGAGGGGCTTCAGTTCTCTCTCTGTGCTCCATAGACAGGCTTCTGGGCCTGTATGACAGATGTGACAGGTACCAGAACCTTCTACCTACCTACAGGGAACAGAAAATGCCCCAGTGCAGCCAGGATCCAGAGGAGCCTGCTGTCACGTTAGCGGCTTCAGGGTGCCAGCTTTGGGAGCACCAGGAAATAGCACCGTGGAGAGGGAACTGACCCCCTATAGAGGGCTTCTCACAGGGGCCAGGGATGTGGCAAGTTAACCCATCCAGTGAGTGAGGAGGCTGGAATGGATGGCTGACCATCAGAACTAGGTGTGAGCACAGGTGAGGGCCCCCTGGAGATGCCCAGGAAAACCTGGGGGAGGCTGAGGTCCCGCTTCATGCACAGGGGGCACAGACCCTTGAAATATAAGTCATGACTGTTAGCTCAGCTCTGTACCTGCAGCTTGGTGACAGCTATGGATTTGTGAAGTCAAGTTGATAAGGCAGAGAAAACAAACTGCCACTTTAAAATTTTTAAAGGGCCCTCCCCAGTAACAAGTTGTATGCCACCAAGAAACCCAATCCAACTCAGTCTTTGGAAACCAGATTAAGCTGGTCCGACTTTCATATTTCAGCTTCCAACTCCTTTTGCAGATTGGTAGAAGTGGGAGGGAGGGAAGGAGAGAGAGAGAGAATACTATTTCTTCTCTTTTTAACCCCACCCCTTTACTTCCTCTAACGTAATCAAAAAATAGCAATTTGCCCAAGATTTTCATTAGGGAAACCACTCTCTTCCTACTCCAAAACAGGTTTTCTATATGTAAAGGAGTAAGTACAGTCTTAGAAATAATGTGGAGAGACACGAATTCAAATGGTGAATTAAATTGCACCTCCAGAACTGTAGAGCTCATGGGGATGATACAGATCACCCAGTAAAACACTTTCTAGATCCATGTGCTACATGATATTGAAGAAAGTCTATCAGTGGACAAAAGAGATTGAGTGTTGGGCTGTGGATCATGATGACAAATGCCAATCCGTTGAGAAGATCTGCTCTGAAGAGCAGTATACGAAAAAAAAGACACCTTCCTTTGTTTAAACCTCAGCATTGTGATATTTAAAAAGAGAAAAGTGGCTGGAGAAATAAATAAATAAAACGAGAACTGGGATATCTATGGAAGGGTTGAACTCAGGAAATGAAGAGTAGGAGAATGGAAAGCAAAGGATTACTATGGAAAAGGGAGGGGGGAGTGAGGGCAGAGAGCCCTGTGAAGGGAAGTGCTGTGTGGGGAGGGGAAGAGATGCTCAAAGGGCGGTCCAGACAGATAATGGCAGCCTGGGGGAAGCTGAAGCAATCACAGGAGAGAAGACAGGCTGGGCGGGAGCAGACCAAGCCAAGGGACTTTACAGTCTATCTGGGGAGAGGCTGGGAGGAAGAGAGAGGTTGAGGCGAGGAGGAAGGATGGCCCGGGTCCAGACAGCCTCACACAGGGATTCTGAGCACTGACTCAACAGCTGTTGCATAGGAGACGGGCTGCACAGCCCCTGGGTTGTACAACCACTTGAAATCATCAAGAAGCTTAGCACATTAAGAAGTTATCAAAAACCATTAAGGGGAGAGCCAGCTATTGTTGTAACTGTCACTTTTCAGCCCTGTGAAGTCCATCTTGTTGACAACTCAGTCTCTTAAGCCATGCTCTGCTTCTTCCCTTTTAATGCCCTGTGGCTTCCTTTCCTTAACATTTCTCTCTGTGGAACTGAGCCTCCCTTCACCTCATCTCTTAGTAATTTGACTAAGTGGTCAGTGACATTAGCACGAAGGGTAGGAGTTTACCAAAATCTTAGAAGACAGTATCTCTGCCTTTAAAGGACTATTTAAAAGGGAGGTGAGATGCTATACGGTAATGCTCTGGAAAGTAGATGTCATCATTGTGTCCAGCTGTGACAAGTCTGCAATGGCACCACAGTTCAGGGGACAGGCAGCGTCTCCCTGTCCCTCAGTTCCAGTGTCGTAAGCACAGAATGACGGTGGGGTAAGGATGGGAGTCAGGGTTGAACTAGATCAGAAATGGCTCATAAGTTTCTTCTTGCATCTTGGAAGTATTTTCCTATGATGCTGTGGTGAAAGGGATTCTGAGACTGTATCACGGCTAAGTGGGAAAGGGCTATTAAGGCTCTGCAGAAATGATAGCAGTTTTTTGAGTATTCTGTGAAACTCACTGTTCTAAGTGATTTAAACTAATTATCTCATTACTGTCCCATTTTATTAGACAGGGACAATTGTAGAGAAACTGGATTAGTGGTGTCTGCCATGATCTTGAGAAAGATAAGAGGCAGGATGGGTGCTATGCATTTTTGACTTCTGCACCAAATAATCCCTAAAATTTCCTTTTTCTTTGAATACTCGAATAATGGATGAGTGATTACAGCAGTGATCTGTCTTAGATTACTGTCCTAACAGGTATCCCTTTCTGCCACTGCCTGTCCTCATCACCCTTCTTTCCAGGATCCTAAGAGCTTCTGCTTTAATTCACTGAAGCAGTCATGGGCTCCATGGCAACTTTCACACAGCAGACCCAGGAGAGACGCTGAAACTTGCCTTGCTCTTTCTTCGGCCTCACACAGGTGCTCAGTCAAACATGTTCTACTGGTTGTTCAGAAATTCACTGTTTTCCCAGTGTTGCCCAAGACCTGAGTTTGGTGACCATCCTCTGCTCTGTGGCACATTACTGATGGAGATGTCCATCTTCCTTAAAGTTCCTTCCGGCGCATACTGAGATTCATGACCATAGATTATAGGTCAACTCTGTACCCATAGCACTGGGAGGATGCTGAAAGAAGGCAGGTCACTTTCCTCCTAAATTTTTATCTTTCATGAGTGCCTTCAGAGCCGTCAAAGTTTTAGGAATGATGATTACTTCTTGTCTCCAGCACTCTAGCGTATATATTAATGATAACTTTGAAAGTATATAAGATGCATGGTTTACACAATTCTTGTATACAATTAGCTTATTTTTATTGGGTTGGCCAAAAGGTTCATTCTGGTTTTTCCATAAGATGTTACAGAAAAACCCTAACGAGCCTTTTGGCCAACTCAATATTTTCATCCTTGCAACAAAGTGGGTATAATTATCTCTGTCAACCCAGGAAGAAACCAAGTCTTAGGGAGTCCTCACACACAGCTAGAAAGAAGCAGAACTGAACTGGAATCTAGATCCTTTGACTAGAGGCCCACAGAATTTACAAGAGCAAGAAGTTGGTGAAAAACTTGGAGAATAAATTGAGTAAGGTGATGGGCAGCTAGTTTCACTCACTATAGGTCACCCCCACCCCTTGCTCTGAATAGGATCCAGGAAGCTTGGGTTCAGAGGCAGGTCATGGGAATAAAGCTATAATTAAGTGAAACAGCTGTTGAAATGAGCAGCAAACATTTTGGCTTCCCCTTCCCTTTCAGAAGCCTGTATGTTTGTGGTTTCCAGTCCATGTCCTAAGGAGCCTTGGAGTTTGTGAAGGTTCCTCAGGGTTAACATGACAGCATGGTGGAACAACTCTGCATTGACACTTTCATCTGCTTTGGATACTGGGTATCTGCATATGATTCAATTTGAAGAAAAAAATCATTCCTCTACTTAGGAAAAATCTTTGAAAATCATCATGAATATTTAATCTCTTGTCCATTTAGTTCTCCAGGACATCTAGATAATTTTCAGCCAAGAAATTTGCCAGTAAAAGAGGTAAACCATGACCTATACTGACACAGAGGGAGCTAGGATCTGAGGTAATCATCAGGCTTAAGACATAGGATTTAGAAGCCACAGGGACTTGGTCATCCAGGGTCAGAGGAGGTGGCCCACCAAGTCCATGATGGTGGGTACTATGAGTTGAGCAGGACCTCATCCAGGAAAGTGCGGTGCTAATAGGAACTGAAAATGGATCTAGGGGATCACATTTCAGGTTTTTCTCATACCTACACCAGAGTTCTACTCATTTCTGGTGATCCAGGTTGGGCTTCACTCCCAAGAGCCTCGACGCACTAATTTCAACTGGAAACACCACCAACGACATGAAATAGAACTGGGTCTTGTCTTCTATTTTTACCTGCCACTTGCATAAATGTGTAAAATCAATATTCAACCCTGTCATCTGGCTAGACTTGCTGAACTCCATAAATTCTACTAGCAAGTCTGACTCATTTCAGGTCAGGATTTAGGACTGGGTAAACAATTAGGAGTTAGAATGGATACAGGTTGAAATTTGATCACAAGCCATCAGCAACAGCATCCAGAATGTTACAGAAAGTCAACAGACATTTTTTTTTTTACTGCAAAGGAAAAATCAGGGATCTTGTCAGAAATCATTTTGGGGACTCTGAAATAAAGACATTTCAGAGGCATGAAAACAAGACTAACAGTGCAATGAAATCCTATCCTTTCCTTGACCCCTTGTATCATAGAAACAATAGCTGATATACAATATTACTTTGGAGAGGAGGAAAAGACCTTGGAAAGTTTAATCCTGGATATCCTTGGCCTGGGGTTAAATATCAAGGTGGAGCACTGGTCTGCCCATGAGTCGTGCATATTAATTCCTGAGTACTGCAGCCACTCAGCCTAAGTCATCCCTGGTAATTACACCTCCCCAAGGCAGTGCCCCGAAAGCACTGTTGCATTAGGCAATTGTGGCAAGCTGGTAACCTGATAGCAGTGCATTATGTAGTTATGTGGGAACTCTGGTTTCTGGAACAGACTGAGGTTCCCAAGCTCTGGTCTTATGCTGTTTGGGTGTGTCTTTCACGAACACCCTTTATGTAGAAAACAGACTAAAACACTAACACCATCTTTAGGATGTTTTTTAATAACAGCATGAAGTTGTTAATCCATCTCTTTCAAAAGCTCTTGTCAAAAAGGAAAAGGCTGCTAAAAACAGTAAATAACTTCCTCCCCTGTCTGACATTACCTAGTTTCTTTAAATACTGTCCTTTTGGGTAAGTCCGTGTAACATTTCAGATTTAATAAATGAAAATGTGTGGAGAAAAGTAATGAGGGTTCAAGTCCCAGTTTTCATACTTATAATAAGGACCAAATTCCCTGTGCCTAGTCATCCACCCCTTACAAAAGCTGACTTCAAGAAAATAGGAAAACAAGGAGAAGAAGCAAAGTAGAGCATCTTAATTATTCAACCTGAGGGACTTGAGTTAGGTACTTCGGAAGAGAAGAAAAAGGGAAATTGGATGTCACGTTCCAGTGGCAGCAACACTGGTCAATTTGAGCCGTACAAGCTGTACTCCCATGTCTCAGAGTGGAGATTCAGATGATTTATGGGGATTTGGCTCCGCTAATCAGATATCCTTAAAGCTTCCTTCTAGAGCCATGTTGGGGGACCTGGAGAACATGGATTTACCATGAGCAGGTGGAAGTGGGAGCTCGGGGAAGAGGAGGAAAGGTGGGTGGAGAGATGGAGAGAGAAGATTGCTGAGAGGACTATAGGAGAGGAGGGGAAGAACTCAGCAAAGCTTATGAGATTTCACCACATCTCTCTGATATATGAAGAACTTTAGGTATGCTGTGAAACTTAGACATGCAATCTGAGAAAAGAGAATTTTGGACAATATGTTGAACGTTTGTGTCAACAATTTGGCTTGGTCACACAAATGAGTAAGTGCCAGGTTCCTGGCATAGTGGGCAAGGAAGGCCCTTTTCGGCCTACTTCCCTCGGGAGCTCCCTCGTCAAGCATGATTGCACCTGTGTGTAGGATGGTTGCTGGTGACATACCTGAAGGCTTGTTTCCCATCAAACACTACAGACAGATAAGCTAGCTCAGCTGTGACATGTGCCCTTTGGCACTCCCTCTTAAATGAGGTAGGGAAACAACCATATGATGTGTGATAAGTGATGCCATATCTTAGGTGCTTCCAGAGGTAAGATTTTAATGTTTGGGATGATAGCAGTTCAGAATTATTTGCTAACAGCTTTCACATAAAGGAAAATTTCCAAAGGAAGGAGAACAATCACTCAGGTATCTAAAATTTTACTAGAGGAAATTCCCCAAAACACTTTATATCAGAGCATGTTGTCTTTTTATGACGTTAGTTGGATTTTAAAATTTTTCTCATTTAAGATCAGCATCCCAATACTTATGTTTTTAATCAAATCCAGTGCCCTGCTATGCTTAGAGTTGTAAATCGTGGCCCCACTGTGTCCTAAGAGACTTCTTTCAGCTGGAAGCGGCAGGCCCAGGAAACCACAGAAGTTCCAAGTTGTGCTGTACTCCCTGACATTGTCCAGTTTGACCAGAGTGGACTCCCATTAAGGACAGCTCAACCATAGGAAGGCCAGTGACCTATGGTCTGGTGAGAAAAGAGGAACCGACCCAATTAGATTCCTTTCTTGAAATGTTTGGATTTGGGAAACTGAGATATTGACTTAGCTGTAAGAAGGTCATGTAGACTTGGGGGCTGGGATGGCCATCATGGGACATGCTAAATGAGAAGAGAATAGAACAGATACAGAGAAAGAGAAGGGGAGGGGAAAGAGAGGAGTAGAGAATGCCCCTAAAAAGAGTGGTTTTGATTCCCGGCAACATTCCAGGTCCCATGAGTTCCCGTGGTGCTTCATTTCTTGTTTTTGTATCCCTGTCACTCTTCTTGGCTTCCTAACCATCACACTCCCTACCATCACTCCCAATAACAACTCCCATTCCCAACTACCACCACCTCTACAAGTGGGCTTGCCTGGCTCTTTATTCCTTCCAACCATGAAGATGAATGCCTGCAAAAAATCTCTCAAACTCTATCTGGGATTTCCTTTAAAGCCACCAAACCAAGAGAAATACAAAGTGCCAAAAAAGAAGAAAGCAAGTATAAGTAAAAAAAAGAAGGAAGTAATCACAAACTGGATATGAGATCTGACCAAAATTTAACTAAATTTTGTTCAATTTAAACTTTTAAAGTTACATTTAAGCTAAAAAAATGTACACCCTGATAAAAAGGAAGAATGAAAGAAGACAACATTGAGTAGAACAGGAAAAGACTGAAACTTTTAAAAAAGAGCAAACAGTAAAAGAAAAAACTAGAGAGCACTCTGACATTCTTTCTGAAAGGAGAAATGCCAGAAGGGGATACCTACTATGTGCTAATGGCTTTACACATTATCTTGTTGGATTCTCACAACCAGCTCTATTTTACAGGAGCACAAACAACTCAAAATAGTTAAGCTGCCAAATTTAGAAAGCAAAAAAGAGCAAAATTCTATGTCTGGATGGCTCTAGAGCTGACGCTGTAAAGGAACAATCTGGAGGAAAAACATGTTTGTCCCAGAGGCTCTGATCAGGCAGCTGTCAGAAAAGGCTCACTGGTGCTGAGATGAAGTGCTCTGAGAGGGACTAATCTTCAGCAGGTTTTCCCACCTGAAAGTCTCAGCGGCAAAGCACTGAAGCTTCTGTTCTATCAAGTGTTTGCAATGGTTGGGATTTTCTGTACAACTGGATCTTTTACAAAACAAATCCTGGCCTGAGACATGATTACTGAGAGAGACAGCTGTAGGGTGGGACTTGTGTGTAGCCTCATCTGAGGTCAGTATTGGGCAAACAAGATTAGGCAAAAAGGGAGCATCTTGTAAAAAGCCTTGGTGATATTTACCGAAGGAGAAAACTGCCAATGAGAAGAGCACAGCCTCGGTGGTGGATAGTTTATCGTGTCTAGATGTAGGACATTTACCATTGAGGGTATTCTTGCTTTCCAGGCGTTGGAAGGAAAGACCTTATTTGGAACAATTAAAAAAATAACTCGGCTACAGCGTTTGAAACCGACGTGCCCATGACTTTATTATAGCTGTCTCAAGAGGCTTTGAACTCAAAGCAGTTTTTTAACCCCTCTCCAAAATATGACATTCTGTGAGATATCCCTATTCTATAAGGAAGCACATTTACGAGCAGAAAGACAGGAATGAATTATGCTAGATTATATACTGCAAGCTAAGTCAGGCAAAAATTGGGACATGGAAATTCTGACTCCCAGGTGCAGGTTTTGCACTTTGGTGCCACTGTTTTGTAACACCCAAGGAGCCTTGGGTTATCTCTTGCTTATTTATTCATTGGTCATATATATATTGAGATATATGTCTGAGATATGAAAGTCACTTTGCCAAGAGCTAGAAAATTCAAAGAAGACAAAATCTTAGCCCTTGAGTTCTGATATGTGGACCAGTCCTCCATTGTGGGACTGAGAAATATTACATCTAAATTCTCCATTGTAGGATTGGGAAAATAGAAATGATTTTATATAAGTATATTAAGTGCTATGTGAACACATAGGGAGAGAACTACTTTGGTCTGGAGGAGTCAAAGAATGCTTCACAGGGGAAGCAAAGAATAAGTAGATGTTTCATGGGAAGAAGAAAAGTAACAGAAACAGTCTATGCGTGGCTTTGAAAACAAGAAAGAGCAAGCATGTTTGGAAAATAGCAAATAACCCCGTATGCTGATTGATTGGTGAGTAAAGATTAGAAAAGTTACCAAGAGTCAAATCATGAAAAATTTTGTGTGCTAACATAAGGTTAGAATTAATGCGGTAGGTGTCACAATTCTATAAACAGATTTTAGAAAGGGGAGTGCTATGATTATAGCTTTAGAAAATAATCGTGATTCAAATTAAACATGAAAAATTAAAAATAAGCATTTATATAAACTCTCTCTACAACTGATGGTGAAGGAATTAATGAAGGTGTAAACTCCAAGGATCTGTAGAGGAGACATCAGACAAGAATTGTCAACTGCATTTTGAATGATGGTTAGCCAAAAGATGAGGAGCAGCTGATTGAACAGAGTAGAGAAAGCTAGTAAAAGCTAAAAGCCTAATAAAAACTAAGAAGAGGAAGCCAAGAAGAAGCAAGATGAGCTGCTCTAAAGAATTTTGGAAAGGTCAGGAATGGATGGTCCCTGTTCCTTATGAAGATGAAGGGAATCGGTGGGCAAAATCAAAGAATTGGTTGAAGGTCTGCATAAGTTATAGACCCTTCTCTATGCCCCACAGCCAAATGAGCAACCCGCCCTTGCCCTGGCTGAAAGCAAGACATTTGCTCTCTGGATATGCTGAACCAGCAACGTTCTGGTCTCAGTGATACCAGGGAGCTAGATAGAAATAGGTTGAAGTGTAAGTCCACATTCTGAAGGGTGAGACTTGGAAACCTTCCCTTAACTCCCTGAATGTTGACCTCAAGCTTATACTCTCCATTGAGGTGACTGGCAACTCCTTCTTTGGAGAAAGTGACCAACCACCCCCCCCCCAAAAAAAAAGAAACTACCAGTACTGACATGGGAGTTACCCAACAAAATGCCTGGGTTCCATCTCATGACGCTACAAGAAAGCTCACCAGTCAGTAAGTCCTACTTACTGAGGGCTTCCAATCAGCTTTTTATTCCTTGACACCTAAATGAAAGCAGGCAGCCAAAGATCTCTAGATATAAAAGGAAATTCTCTAATATGAAAGATAGATTTAAAAATCAAAAGCAACCGCCTGCCGATGCAGGGGACACGGGTTTGTGCCCCAGTCTGGGAAGATCCCACGTGCCACAGAGAGGCTGGGCCTGTGAGCCATGGCCGCTGAACCTGCGCGTTCGGAGCCTGTGCTCCGCAACAGGAGAGGCCACAACAGTGAGAGGCCCGCATACTGCAAAAAAAAAAAAAAAAAAAAAAAAAAAAAA
>NW_006782914.1:3137457-3166835 GCF_000442215.2 Lipotes vexillifer
TGCGCATCCAGAGCCTGTGCTCTGCAACGGGAGAGGCCACGACAGTGAGAGGCCTGTGGACCGCAAAAAAAAAAAAAAAAAAAAAATCAAAAGCAACTATACATGAATGGGGAAAAAAAAAACTATGGAGAAAAGAGAGGCAGTGCAAGAGAAAAAAACTTTTATTAACAGTTATTACATCTGTGAAACAACAGGATGAAATAAAAAGGGAATAATGAGTGAACAAGAAAAACCTCTTGAAAATTACAACTATAAAAGAACTATTTTGTAAAATCAGTAAAAGAATTGGAAGATAAAGTTGAGAAAACATTCTAGAAAGTAATAGAAAAAGGTAATGATGAAATATAAGAAAGTGAAACACTCACACCAAGGCATATCATTGTGAAATGTCTGAATACTAGGGATAAAGAGAAAACCCTAAAAACTTCCAAAGAGAAAAACAGTTCCTACATAAAGAATCACAATGGCAGTGGATTTCTTAAAAGTAATGCCAGAAGCTAAAAGATAATGGAGAAATGACTTCATGATTCCAAGGAAAATAATTACTTTCTACCTAGACTTTAACACCTGGCCAAACTTTTTGTTTCAGTATAACGTTAGAACAGAAGTATTGTCAGATATGTGAAGTGTGGTACACATTCATGGTCACCTATATTTGTTTCTCCTTTCCTTCCTGGTACACAGAAAACTATACCTCCCAAATCTCTCCAAGTTAGGCAGGGCCATGTGCTCTGATCAAGTGGCTGTGAGCTGAAGTGACATGTGCCACTTCTTGGACAAAGGATTGAAGAAAGAGGTATGAGCTCCATCATGTTGAGATGGTAGACCCACAAGATTGAAGCAGTTTGGAACACTGAATCACCACATGAAAGACAGCTGCCCTGGAGAGTTACCTGACCTCCAGCAGACTTTTGTAAGCCAGAAGGGACATAATATATTAAAGCATTAAGATGTGAGTCTTATTTGTTTCTACAACATAGTCTAGCCTAACCTAACACAAAACCTACCAAAAATATTTCTAAATGCACCATATCTCAAGAAATTAATGGGTACCCTACAACCCAGCAGTTCCACTCCTAGGTGATAAACCAAAAAGAAATGAGTACATACATACTACATACCATAGCAAAAAACAAAAGAATAAACTACTGGTACATGAAACAACATGGATGACTCTCCCAAGCATAATGAAAAGTAAAAGAAAGTGAGATATAAATGTATATACTTGGGCTTCCCTGGTGGTACAGTGGTTAAGAATCCACCTGCCAATGCAGGGGACACAGGTTCGAGCCCTGGTCCAGGAAGATCCCACATGCCGTGGAGCAACTAAGCCCGTGCACCACAACTACTGAGCCTGGTCTCTAGAGCCTGCGAGCCACAACTACTGAGCCTTTGTGCCACAACTACTGAAGTCCGCGTGCCTAGAGCATGTGCTCCGCAACAAGAGAAGCCACCGCAATAAGAAGCCCGTGCACTGCAACAAGGAGTTGGCCCCACTCTCCGCAACCAGAGAAAAGCCCACGTGCAGCAACGAAGCCCCAACATGGCCAAAAATAAAATAAATAAATTTTTAAAATAAGAGTATATACTTGATGATTCTTTTACATGAAGTTCAAGAACAGGTAAAATTGATAGATGGTGATAGAAGTCAGAATAGTGATTACGTTGTTGGGGATGGAGTGATGGTGGAGGACATTGGGAAGAGGCATGAGGGAGCCCTGAAAGCACTGGAGATATTCAATATCATGATCTGGATGGTGGTTACGTGCATGTGTGTATGTGTGTGTGTGTGTGTGTGTATACACACACACACACACACACACACACATACACACACAGATTTATTGGGCTGGACATTTTTAAGTTTAGTACACTTTACTATATGTTTGTTGTACCTCAACTGAAAAATTTTTTTAAAAGAAACTAGTGGAGACTGTGACTCACCCAAATGAGGACATAAGCCAAAAGTAGGATAGTATGGGATCCAGGCAATAGGAAATCCCCCAGCGGACAGAGATGAAGGGAATTCCTAAGAAGATGGCGAGTCATAGGATGGAAATAGGCTGGAGAGTCACGGTTGGAGCCAGAGGCAGAGGGATCAAAGAGAAGCATCTAGAAAAAAGGAAAAAAAAAAAAAAGAAACTGTAGACTATCTTAGTGCTCAGCTCTATTCAAGGGAATGTTACTATTCTATCAAAGAATTTGGGGAGGAATTAATGATAAACACATGAAAAACTAAGCAAAAACACAAAAAACGCTATTATTAATGAAAAATGTTACATACATAAAAATGTTACCATATTAACTATGGCTTAGCCGTAAACTGAACCAAAATGTTGTTATACAATTACATTGGGAGGATGGAAAGAAGGAAAGTAGGGTGGGAGGAGTATGCAGTGAAGGGGTATGGTAAGAAAGCTGAATTCTCATCAGGTGCAGAGGAAAACCAGAAGAGAGTGCCTAAATTAGAAAAAAAAAAAAAAAAAAGGAAATAGCTGAACATGCATATTATTTAGCAAAATGAAAGCAAAGAAAATAAAAAACAGTTGAAAATATTTTGACTCAAGATGGAGAAGGGTAGGCAGAGGATTGCTATTTTTCATTATATACCTTGTTATATCATTGACTTTTAAAGCTACAATATAAAGTATTTCCGCACCATGCTGAAGCAATTAAAAGACATCTCTGAAAACTCTAAGAAATCTAAAATAAAAGAAAGTAACTCATTTCAAAGCATATTTTGATCTAATTAATTTTTTTAAAGACACGTTTATAGTACCTAGTAATTTTTATTGGTAGAGGAGGTTTGTGAGATGATGTAAAATCATGCTGTAATCCTCTGGGGGATCCAAAAAGCTGGGACATCAAACCTTGTCAACCTCAGGGCTTACTTCAAAGAAAACAGTGTCATGAGGAAAAAAATTCTACCAGCTATCAATTCTATCACAGCTAATAGCATGATAATATTGTACCAGAATTTTTAGGTGTAAACATTTTTTGTCACTATTTTAAGTCCTGATTGTGTGATTTAAATGTGCTTTTAAAAAGTTAGGTTCTGTTAAAGAGAGCATGGTCCCATTAAAACAAGGCAATCTGTACCTAGAAGGGCCTAGTCCTGCAACTTAAGAGCCACCAGTGTAGGCAAAAATAATAGCTACAGTGCTAGTTAAGATGCTAAGAGTAGCAAGTAACCAAAACACTCAACTCAAAGTGGTTTAAACAATTAAAAAGAAAGGGGGTGGAATTTACTCATCCAAAAATGCTCAGAGGTAGAGAGATACCAGGCAAGGTTACATCAAGGATGTCACCAAGTATCTAGTTTCCTTCTGTTGCTTTCTGCTTCACATGCCATGGTGTCAGCTCTATCCTAAGGCTGGCACCTCTTTTGGTTTTAAGATTGCTGCTACTCTTTGCCCCCACTAATGTTTCCTCGTTCAAGTCCTTTGGGAAACAGTTGGCATCTGTGACAGACAGTGCCAAGCAAAAGTCTCAAAATTGTTTGTGATGGACAGGCTTAGGTCACATGCCTAGTGACCAACTAGTGAACTAGTTGTTGGCCAGGAGATGAAATGCACTGGAGCATTTCAAGTGGGTTCAACCTCTCCAGAACCACATTGATACTTAAATGGAAAGCAAAAAGCTATTGGGAGAGGAGGAGTCGAGACAGACGGAGAAACATCTTTTGTTCAAAGGAAGCTCAGAATGTGTCGGCAGTTGCAAATGGACCATCTTAAGATTGTCACACAGTCCATATATGGGACCTGAAAATACTTATTTCTTTATTTCCTGTTGAAACTTGAAGAGAGAAAGAAAGTCAAGAAGAGCAGAATATTTGGAAGAACAAATGGGGACTTTTCCATAAGTTATATGTAGGAAAAAGCATGTCTCTCCTGCTAGAATAATGACTAGGGTAACATACATAAATGTATGGTGAAACAAAGGCTTTAGGTTTTCTGACTAAATCAAGTGATCTCAGAATAATAGGCAAACCCTGAGAATGTCCCTAAGTCGACTCCAGCCTGGGAGAAAACCATAGCATATCAAGCTGTAACTTAAAAGGGTTTGTCCAAAAGATCAAAAGATGTAGGATTGGATTCTCCTGAGATTCCTAGGTTGAATTATTTATATTAAAAAAGGGACAATAATGTCCCTCTTACACAGTGGTCATAAGGATTAAAACAGATATTTAAGTATGTGTGAGACATAAGTATGAGGCAGTTTGAGGAGAATATGAATAACTGTAAAAGATTGAAAAAGCAGCCTCAGTTCATAATTTAAGATCTTTCTCTATTTCTAAATGAACCATTTCCCAAGAAATTAATGGCTACCCTATAATCCAGCAATTCCACTCCTAGGTGATAAACCAAAAAGAAATGAGTGCATACATACTACATACCATAGCAAAACACGAAAGAATAAACTACTGCTACATGCAACAACATGATGACTCTCCCAAGCATAATGAAGAGTAAAAGAAAGTGAGATATAAAAGAGTATACACTTGGGCTTCCCTGGTGGCGCAGTGGTTGAGAGTCCACCTGCCGATGCAGGGGACACGGGTTCGTGCCCTGGTCCGGGAAGATCCCACATGCCGCGGAGCGGCTGGGCCCATGAGCCATGGCCGCTGAGCCGGCGCGTCCGGAGCCTGTGCTCTGCGATGGGAGAGGCCACAACGGTGAGAGGCCCACGTACCGCAAAAAAAAAAAAAGTATACACTTGATGATTCTTTTACATGAAGTTCAACAACAGGTAATACTAACTGATGGTGATAGAAGTCAGAATAGTGATTACCTTGTTGGGGATGGAGTGATGGTGGTGGACACTGGGAAGAGGCATGAGAGAGCCCTGAAAGCACTGCAGATATTCAATATCTTGATCTGGATGGTGGTTATATGAATGTATATATATATATATATATATATATAGAGAGAGAGAGAGAGAGAGAGAGAGAGAGAGAGAGAGAGACAAAAATTTATTGGGTTGGACATTTAAGTTTAGTACACTTTACTATATGTTTGTTCCTCAGCTAAAACAAAATTTAAACTACTGGAGACCATAATTCACTGAAATGAGGACATAAGCCAAAAGTAGGAAAGCATGGGATCCAGGCAATAGAAAATCTCCCAGAGGACAGAGATGAAGGGAATTCCTAAGATGATGAGTCCTAGGAAGGCAGCTGTACAATAGGCTGGAGAGTCATGGTTGGAGCCAGAGGAAGTCTGATAAATGTTACACTTAGCTGTAAGTATAAGGCACTTAAAATGGAAAATTGTATAGCTGGGTGGAAAATTACACTACCTTTGACTTCTTTTATCACTTGTGAGGCAGGCCTGCCTGTGGGGACACTGCCATGCTATTTTAAGGGGCACCATCGCATCTATTGGAGGCCCATTGGAATTGCAACCCTAGTCCCAGGAGGGAATAAAGTCACATGTATAATGCTGGCCACGTAATCTAAAAGTGGGTGATGGAAAATGTCACACAGTGGCAGAAAAACACAGAAAGATTCCATTATTTCAACAAACATGAAAAAAACACTGTTCTGGTGTGCATATGAGTTCAAGAGAGATTGAGTGATCGTTTTAAGATATCTGAATTTCATCACTTTTATTCTGTTCTGATTACTTTGGTCAATATGTTTGTTGTGAATGCTGCAACAGAATATTTGATGAGAATTCTTGTTGTTTAGGCTAGACTGCTGCCACAGTAGAACAATAGTACTTAATTTTCTCTACTATTATTCAGATTATTTATATTAATCATGTGATCTTTTAGCCTATTGGCATTAAGACCACTAAACAAGCTCAAACATGGTAGTAATGAACAAGACTGTTCTGTGAGTATGGACTGTATTTACACTAGTTAATATTTATAAAATATTGGGGATATTTTAGACTGATTTTTAAAAAGACAATAAATGGCAAGCGAATATATTTCATTTTGCCTAATATCTCATTGTGTTCTCTCCTAAATGAGCAAATATTTAACAATTGTTTTGCAAAATAGCCTTTAATAGATATCCTAAAGCAATTTTTAAATATATATATTTTTACCTATTAGAGATATGAAAAATTTATAACAAGCAAGTTCTTTGGCTTTTTTTTTTTTAAACATCTTTATTGGAGTATAATTGCTTTAGAATGCTGTGTTAGTTTCTGCTTTATAACAAAGTAAATCAGCTATACATATACATACATCCCCATATCTCCTCCCTCTTGCGTCTCCCTGCCACCCTCCCTATCCCACCACTCTAGGTGGTCACAAAACACCCAGTTGATCTCCTGTGCTATGTGGCTGCTTCCCACTAGCTACCTATTTTACATTTGGTAGTGTATATATGTCCATGCTACTCTCTCACTTCGTCCCAGCCTACCCTTCCTCCTCCCCGTGTCCTCAAGTCCATTCTCTATGTTTACATCTTTTTTTTTTTTGAGGTATGCGGGCCTCTCACTGTGTGGTCTCTCCCGTTGCGGAGCACAGGCTCCGGACGCACAGGCTCAGCGGCCACGGCTCACAGGCCCAGCCACTCCACAGCATGTGGGATCTTCACAGACCGGGGCACGAACCCACGTCCCCTGCATCGGCAGGCGGACTCTCAACCACCACACCACCAGGGAAGCCCCTCTATGTCTACATCTTTATTCCTGTCCTGTCCCTAGGTTCTTCAGAACCATTATTTATTTATTTATTTATTTATTTATTTATTTATTTATTTAGATTCCATATATATATGTGTTAGCATACGGTATTTGTTTTTCTCTTTCTGACTTACTTCACTCTGTATGACAGACTCTACGTCCATCCACCTCACTACAAATAACTCAATTTCGTTTCTTTTTATGGCTCAGTAATACTCCATTGTATACATGTGCCACATCTTCTTTATCCATTCATCTGTCGATGGACACTTAGGTTGCTTCCATGACCTAGCTAATGTAAATAGAGCTTCAATGAACATTGTGGTACATGACTCTTTTTGACTTATGGTTTTCTCAGGGTATATGCCCAGTAGTGGGATTGCTGGGTCATATGGTAGTTCTACTTTTAGTTTTTTAAGGAACCTCCCTACTGTTCTCCATAGTGGTGGTATCAATTTACATTCCCACCAACAGTGTAGGAGGGTTCCCTTTTCTCCACATCCTCTCCAGCATTTATAGTTTGTAGATTTTTTGATGATGGCCATTCTGACTGGTGTGAGGTGATACCTCATCGTAGTTTTGATTTGCATTTCTCTAATGATTAGTGATGTTGAGCATCCTTTCATGTGTGTGTTGGCAATCTGTATATCTTCTTTGGAGAAATGTCTATTTAGGTCTTCTGCCCATTTTCTGATTGGGTTGTTTGTTTCTTTAATATTGAGCTGCATGAGCTGTCTGTAAATTTTGGAGATTAATCCTTTGTCAGTTGCTTCATTGGCAAATATTTTCTCCCATTCTGAGGGTTGTCTTTTCATCCCGTGTATGGTTTCTTTTGCTGTGCAAAAGCTACTAAGTTTCTTTAGGTCCCATTTGTTTATTTTTGTTTTTATTTCCATTTCACTGGGAGGTGGGTCAAAAAGGATCTTGCTGTGATGTATGTCATAGAGTGTTCTGCCTATATTTGCCTCTAAGACTTTTATAGCGTCTGGCCTTACATTTAGGTCTTTAATCCATCTGGAGTTTATTTTTGTGTATGGTGTTAGGGACTGTTCTCATTTCATTCTTTTACATGTAGCTGTCCAGTCTCCCCAGTACCACTTATTGAAGAAGCTGTCTTTTCTCCATTGTATATTCTTGCCTCCTTTATCAAAGATAAGGTGACCATATGTACAAGGGTTTCTCTCTGGGCTTTCTATCCTGTACCACTGATCTATATTTCTGTTTTTGTGCCAGTACAATACTGTCTTGATTACTGTAGCTTTATAGTATAGTCTAAAGTCAGGGAGCCTGATTCCTCCAGTTCCCTTTTTCTTTCTCAAGGTTGCCTTGGCTATTCAGGGTCTTATGTGTTTCCATACAAATTTTGAAATTTTTGGTTTTAGTTCTGTGACAAATGCCATTGGTAGTTTGATAGGGATTGCACTGAATCTGTAGATTGCTTTGGGTAGTATAGTCATTTTCAGTGTTGGTTCTTCCAACCCAAGAACATGGTATATCTCTCCATCTGTTTGTATCTTCTTTAATTTCTTTCATCAGTGCCTTATAGTTTTCTGGATACAGGTCTTTTGTCTCCTTTGCTAGGTTTATTCTTAGGTATTTTATTCTTTTTCTTGCAATGGTAAATGGGAGTGTTTCCTTAATTTCTCTTTCAGATTTTTCATCATTAGTGTATAGGAATTTGAGAGATTTCTGTGCATTAATTTTGTATCCTCCTACTTTAGCAAATTCATTGATTAGCTCTAGTAGTTTTCTGGTAGTGTCTTTAGGATTCTCTATGTATAGTATCATGTCATCTGCAAACAGTGACAGCTTTATTTCTTCTTTTCCAATTTGGATTCCTTTTATTTCATTTTCTTTTCTCATTTCTGTGTCTAAAAATCAGAATAATAATGGTGAGAGTGGACAACCTTGTCTCGTTCCTGATCTTAGAGGAAATGGTTTCAGTTTTTCACCATTGAGAACGATTTTGGCTGTGGGTTTGTCATATATGGCCTTTATTATGTTGAGGTAAGTTCCCTCTATGCCTACTTTCTGGAGGGTTTTTATCATAAATGGGTGTTGAATTTTGTTGAAAGTTTTTTCTGCATCTATTGAGATGATCATATGGATTTTCTCCTTCAATTTGTTAATATGGTGTATCACATTGATCGATTTCCATATATTGCAGAATCCTTGCATTCCTGGGATAAACCTCACTTGATCATGGTGTATGGTACTTTTAATTTGCTGTTGGATTCTGTTTGCTAGTATTTTGTTGGGGATTTTTGCATCTATGTTCATCAGTGATATTGGCCTGTAGTTTTCTTTCTTTGTGACATCTTTGTCTGGTTTTGGTATCAGGGTGACGGTGGCCTCATAGAATGAGTTTGGAGGTGTTCCTCCCTCTGCTATGTTTTGGAAGAGTTTGAGAAGGATAGGTATTAGCTCTTCTCTAAATGTTTGATCTAATTCTCCTGTGAAGACATCTGGTCCTGGGCTTTTGTTTGTTGGAAGATTTTTAATCACAGTCTCAACATCAGTGCTTGTGATTGGTCTGTTTATATTTTCTATTTCTTCCTGGTTCAGTCTCAGAAGGTTGTGCTTTTCTAAGAATTTGTCCATTACTTCCAAATTGTCCATTTTATTGGCATACAGTTGCTTGTAGTAATCTCTTATGATCCTTTGTATTTCTGCAGTGTCAGTGGTTACTTCTCCTTTTTCATTTCTAATTCTATTGATTTGAGTCTTCTCCCTTTTTTTCTTGATGAGTCTGGCTAATGGTTTACCAATTTTGTTTATCTTCTCAAAGAACAAGCTTTTAGTTTTCTTGATCTTTGCTATCATTTCCTTCATTTCTTTTTCATTTATTTCTGATCTGATCTTTATGATTTCTTTTCTTCTGCTAACTTTGGGTTCTTCTGTTCTTCTTTCTCTAATTGCTTTAGGTGTAAGGTTAGG
This sequence comes from Lipotes vexillifer, assembly GCF_000442215.2. Lineage (NCBI taxonomy): Eukaryota > Metazoa > Chordata > Mammalia > Artiodactyla > Lipotidae > Lipotes > Lipotes vexillifer. Next base: position 3,147,033 of record NW_006782914.1, read on the forward strand.
TTGTTTATTTGAGATTTTTCTTGTTTCTTGACGTAGGATTGTATTGCTATAAGCTTCCCTCTTAGAACTGCTTTTCCTGCATCCCATAGGATTTGGGTTGTCGAGTTTTCATTGTCAATTGTTTCTAGGTATTTTTTGATTTCCTCTTTGATTTCTTCAGTCTTCTCTTGGCTACTAAGTAGTGTATTGTTTAGCCTCTATGTGTTTGTATTTTTTACAGATTTTTTTCCTGTAATTGATATCTAGTCTCAAACCGTTGTTTTTGGAAAGGATACTTGATACGATTTCAATTTTTTAAAATTTACCAAGGCTTGATTTGTGACCCAAGATATGATCTATCCTGGAGAATGTTCCATGAGCACTTGAGAAGAAAGTGTATTCTGTTGTTTTTGGATGGAATGTCCTATAAATATCAATTAAGTCCATCTTGTTTAATGTATCATTTAAGGCTTGTGTTTCCTTATTTATTTTCATTTTGGATGATCTGTCCATTGGTGAAAGTATGGTGTTAAAGTCCCCTACTATGATTGTGTTACTGTAGATGTCCCCTTTTATGGCTGTTAGCATTTGCCTTACGTATTGAGGTGCTCCTATTTTGGGTGCATAAATTTTTACAATTGTTATATTTTCTTCTTGGATTGATCCCTTGATCATTATGTAGTGTCCTTCTTTGTCTCTTGTAATAGTCTTTATTTTAAAGTCTATTTTGTCTGATATGAGAATTGCTACTCCAGCTTTGTTTTGATTTCCATTTGCATGGAATATCTTTTTCCATCCCCTCACTTTCAGTCTGTATGTGTCCCTAGGTCTGAAATGGGTCTCTTGTAGACAGCATATATACGGGTCTTGTTTTTGTATCCATTCAGCCAGTCTATGTCTTTTGGCGGGAGCATTTAATCAGTTTACATTTAAGCTAGTTAGCGCTATGTATGTTCCACAATTTTCTTAATTGTTTTGGGTTTGTTATTGTAGGTTTTTTCCTTCTCTTGTGTTTCCTGACTAGAGAAGTTCCTTTAGCATTTGTTGTAAAGCTGGTTTGGTGGTGCTGAATTCTCTTGGCCTTTGCTTGTCTGTAAATGTTTTAATTTCTCTGTCGAAACTGAATGAGATCCTTGCTGGGTAGAGTAATCTTGGTTGTAGGTTCTTCCCTTTCATCACTTTAAATATGTCCTGCCACTCCCTTCTGGCTTGCAGAATTTCTGCTGAAAGATTGGCTGTTAACTTTATGGGGATTCCCTTGTATATGATTTGTTGTTTTCCCCTTGCTGCTTTTAATGTTTTTTCTTTGTATTTAAGTTTTGATAGTTTGATAAATATGTGTCTTGGCATGTTTCTCCTTAAATTAATCCTTTATGGGACTCTCTGCACTTCCTGGACTTGATTGACTATTTCCTTTCCCATATTAGGGAAGTTTTCAACTATAATCTCTTCAAATATTTTCTCAGTCCCTTTCTTTTTCTGTTTTTCTTCTGGGAGCCGTATAATTCAAATGTTGGTACGTTTACTGTCTCAGAGGTCTCTGAGACTGTCCTCAATTCTTTTCTTTCCTTTTTCTTTATTCTGCTTTGCAGTAGTTATTTCCACTATTTTATCTTTCAGGTCACTTATCTGTTCTTCTCCCTCAGTTATCTGCTATTGATTCCTTCTAGAGAATTTTAAATTTCATTTATTCTTTCGTTCATCATTGTTTCTTTGCTCTTTAGTTCTTCTAGGTCCTTGTTAAACGTTTCTTGTATTTTCTCCATTCTATTTCCAAGATTTTGGATCATCTTTACTATCATTACTCTGAATTCATTTTCAGGTAGACTGTCTATTTCCTCCTCATTTGTTTGGTCTGGTGGGTTTTTACCTTACTCCTTCATGTGCTGTGTTTGTCTGTTTTCTCATTGTGCTTAACTTATTGTGTTTGGGGTCTCCTTTTCGCAGGCTGCAGGTTCATAGTTCCCATTCCCGCAGGTGTCCAGCACTGCATCTTGCTGGTCATTGAGAGGAACTGGGTCTAGAGTTGAGATGGAGATCTCTGGGAGACTCGCCATTTGATATTACGTGGAGTCAGGTCTCTGGTGGACCAACGTCCTGAACTTGGCTCTCCCACGTCAGACGCACAGGCCTGACAACCAGCGGGAGCACCAAAACCCTGTCAGCCACACGGCTCAGAAGAAAAGGGAGAAAAAAAGAAAGAAAAAATAAAATAAAGTTATTAAAATAAAAAATAATTTTTAAAAACTAAAAAAATTAAAAAGTAATTTAAGAAAAAGAAAGAGAAACCAAAGCAAAAAAAAAAAATCTACCAATGATAAGAAGCAGTAAAAAGTATACTAAAAAAAAAAAAACAGACAGAACCCTAGGACAAATGTTAAAAGCAAATCTATACAGACAAAATCACACAGAGAAGCATACACATACACACTCACAAAAAGAGAAAGAGGAAAAAAATATATATATATCATTGGTCCCAAAGTCCATCTCCTCAATTTGCGATGATTTGTTGTCTATTATGTATTCCACAGATGCAGGGTACATTAAGTTGATTGTGGAGATTTAATCCGCTGCTCCTGAGGCTGCTGGGAGGCATTTCCCTTTCTCTTCTTTGTTCGCACAGCTCCTGGGGTTCAGCTTTGGATTTGGCCCTGCCTCTGCGTGTATGTCACCTGAGGGCATCTGTTCTTCACCCAGACAGGACGGGGTTAAAGTAGCAGCTGACTAGCGGGCTCTGGCTCACTCAAGCTGCAGGGAGGGAGGGGTACAGAATGCAGGGCAAGGCAGCGGCAGCAGAGGCCAGAGTGACGTTGCACCAGCCTGAGGTGCACCGTGTGTTCTCTCAGGGAAGAGAGAGTGTGTTGTCCCTGGATCATGGGACCCTGGCAGTGGCGGGCTGCACAGGCTTCTGGGAGAGGAGGTGTGGATAGTGACCTGTGCTTGCACATGGGCTGCTTGGTGGCTGCAGCAGTAGCCTTAGCGTTTTATGCTCATTTCTGGTGTCCGCACTGATAGCTGCGGCTCACGCCCATCTCTGGAGCTTGTTTAGGCGGTGCTCCAAATCCCCTCTCCTCGTGCACCCCGAAACAATGGTCTCTTGCCTCTTAGGCAGTTCCAGACTTTTTCCCTGACTCCTTCCTGGCTAGCTGTGGTGCACTAGCCCCCTTCAGGCTGTGTTCATGCAGCCAACCCCAGTCCTCTCCCTGGGAGCCGACCTCCAAAGCCCGAGCCTCAGCTCCCAGCCCCCACCCACCCCAGCGGGTGAGCAGACAAGCCTCTCGGGCTGGTGAGTGCCGGTCGGCACCGATCCTCCATGCGGGAATCTCTCCGCTTTGCCCTCCACACCCCTGTTGCTGTGCTCTCCTCCGCGGCTCCGAAGCTTCCCCCTCCGCCACCTGCAGTCTCCGCTCACGAAGGGGCTTCTAGTGTGTGGAAACCTTTCCTCCTTCACAGCTGCCTCCCAGTGGTGCAGGTCCCATCCCTATTCTTTTGTCTCTGTTTTTTCTTTTTTCTTTTGCCTACCCAGGTATGTGGGGAGTTTCTTGCCTTTTGGGAAGTCTGAGGTCTTCTGCCAGAGTTCAGTAGGTGTTCTGTAAGAGTTGTTCCACATGTAGATGAATTTCTGATGTATTTGTGGGGAGGAAGCTGATCTCCACGTCTTACTCTTCCGCCATCTTGAACGTCTCCCCCAAGTTCATTGACTTTTGTGTTTTTATTTAAAATGATAGAACTAATCGGAAACCAAATTCAAGATGTATTTTCAGGTGCTTCAATGGCATAGCAAATTTGACCTTGAACACTCAATTCTTTGCAAGGTTCTCATCAGACAAATATGACAGATGATATAAAAATGGCCAAAGTTTGTAAAGACATAATTGCCTGGCTTCATAATAATGATTATGATAGTAGATCCTATTAAACACTTACTAGGGACTAGGTCCTATCTAAGCGTTTTGCCAATAGGGTTTATTTACTCTTCCACAAAAATGTAACATAGGCAGTATAATTTCCCCCTTTTTACCAGAAGAGGATACTGAAGCACAGAGAGGCTAATTAACTTGCCCAAATCCACAGCTAGTAAATGGTGGAGCTAAGGTTTGAACCCAGGTAGTTTGGTTTCAAAGCCCATAGCCACAACTACTTTACAGTAGAGCTAAGACTGCCAAGAACTTATGGGTTTATTCTAGATTTTCATCTTTTTTACTTGAAGGATGTTTCTTTAAAACATGCTGGTTTTTAATTTTTTAAATACTTTTCATTTTATGTCATATTAAAGCTTTATATTAAAAAGTGGAAAAGATGATAAATCAATTTCTAGTACTGTACTTTTTTATTTCTATAAAAGGAAAACAATAAAATAGTGTTTTGGACTACAGTATAGGAAAGCATATGTGTGTGGTATAAATGCAATAAATCTTGATAATACTATTTAAATCTCTTCAGATTCAGCTCTGGAAAAAAAGGAATGCCTAATGACAATGAACAATAGAGGGAAGTTTGATGACAAGTTTAAGACAATCTTAAATTGAGTTTATAGCTCTGTGTCTCAGACCTTTAAAGTATTCCAGATCAGGATGATGCATGTGTCTTTTCAGTCCTCAGTTTTTTCTTTGTTACTGCCTACCTCAGGCTCTTTATTAGAACAACATTTCTATACTAAAGATGAAAAACAGAACTGCTTGATGGCAGTATTTTTATCAAATTCCATCTACTTCAGATATTTAGGAAAATTTTTTTAGCTAAGACTTTCAGAAAATAACCAGAATTACTGCCATATGATTATAAAAACTTATTCTATGACATTTTCAAATCAACCCAATCTACTATCTTCATGTTCCAATTACTTCTCAACACTTCAAGACATATTTAGCAGTTGTCAGTCTTTAAAACTAGGAGATGTTCACCATGGTTTTTATTCTCATAATATGTACATTATTGAAAAATAAAAGATAAACTAAAAGACAGAGAAAATGCTATCAAATAGCCACCCTTAAAAAAAAGGCGGGGGAGACCTTTGGTTGAGACTTCTGATTTCGGTGGTTCTTATGTTATAGAATCCATTGGACAGCCATTTAGATCTGGATATATAAAGATTAGGCAACTAAGATATTCCTTCTCTTTTTTTACTTGGAATAGCAATACCTCCTCTGCCATTTAATGTATGTCGGTTTGAAAAAATGTTTTTAAAAGTATGAATTATTTAGACAGAACACAGTAAATAAAATCACTACGTATTTGTATATCCAGGTCAATTTGAGGAACTGTGTAAGTTTAGTAGCAGCAAAATGTTCACCAAGTATTCACTGGTTTAATAATTTTAGTAATTTAGTAAAAAATCTCTTCTTAATTATTATTTTTGAAATTTGGGGAATAAATATGCTGATAATTCTTTTTCAACTCTGACATGTAGCAGCAGGGCCGTTTTTAAGATTGGGAACCTATGAGGTACTAAAGCAAGCATTCACTTCTCTCACACTTGAGGTCACAAATTTTTGCAAGTCAAAAATGTTGAGCATGCCAAAAATATCATGCTGCACACTACCAAATAAAAGAACACTGTTATTCTTACAAGGAAAGGTTTGACAAGACAGGAAATAGGCAGGGTCAGAGAAGTTTACTTAATACCGAGTCTTATTTAACCATCACGAAGCCAAAATACAATGACAGTTTAAAAAAAATAAACAAATAGCTGTTACACAAAACAAAACCCCAGGATACATGGTCTCTACTGGAACTGATTATTAGGTTTTTAGCAAATACAGGAAGTGGATAACCCCAGAGAACCCTCACAAAATTTCTAGACATCTTCCCCATTTACTTTTGTCACATGCACTTCACTGAGACAATGTGGATTAAAGTAGTTTTAATTTGTGGGTAGAAACTTGAACAAAGAAAAATTGATTTTAACATGCTGCAAAATAACTTCATTAAAGGGCAATCATTTTAAAAGTTGCATTCTCCTAAAAATGGGGAGGGAAGAGAAAGAAAAAAGAAAATGGAAGATAGGAAAAATTTAGCTGTTCATTACAATTTTCCATTTTTTGTTTAAACACAGCAGGAGGGCAAAGCTGCTGGCTTCTCTTCATCCTTGCAAATGCCAGGAGGGATTATGCAAACCCTACAACCACCCAAATCTTATTTAAAGTTATAATCATTGTTCTCATTTAATGACTTTCGCCTGCTTTCACTCAAATATTGCTGCATCTTGTTTTCTGCCAGTTTGGACCCACTGGGAGTCGTTGATTCATAATTGCAGATAAACCTTTTTTTTAAAAAAGAAACATGCTACCTTTACAAAAAGCAAACATCAAGTGACATCTAGTGGATGTTTGAATATCATTTTCTAAGGACTCTGAATACCAATATTCTCAACAATATATTATCTTAATATTGCTTATAATTTATGTTTCTCAGCTAGAGCCTCTGTCTTTTCCTAAGACAGAAAGACAAGTTATCAGATAGAAAAGTTGTCATTTTCTTTTCTCAAAGAAAATTTCTCTTTCCATTAGTATGTGAATAATAATGCTCAGGATAAAGCACCCTGGAAATAATTCATCTGTAACTCATGCTATAAGTGTGAAAAAAAGGTTACAGTATATCCAACATTGGACATTTTTGAGCAATTATCAACTGTGTAGATGGTTCTTAAGAGAAGATGGCACTTCGAGTCTCAAATTCCTCTTTTTATCTATAATCTTCAAGAGCACTATAAATCTAGCAATTCTATATTTAGTCCAAATATCATCCCTATTTTCCTTGAGAATGCTGTGGGAGAATTATTCAAATACTTAGGTCCACTTTCCATAACCTTTGGTAATTTTTGCTGGTTCACCACAAGTTACTGAAAACAGTGACTTAATCAGAGTCACACACAAAGCTGTTGAAAACTTAATTGATTGGGATTGCTGAACAGTTCCTCTCCAGAGATTTCGTGTGTCTGAAAGGCTTCATGGAGAATAAATCCCTTGCATTGATGTCTAGAGACTGCATTTGTAAGAGAGACAGAAAGGGAAATTATTGACTGAGAAATTGAAAGATGGTGTTTAAATTTAGTATTTTCTTTCCTTTCAATGAAAGGAAACTTGGAATATGCAACTGTAACCCAAATGCCAGCTGTCTGGTTGTCCCCAAGTCTTCCAGTCTTTTAGAGTTGCTCTTCTTTTTAATAATAAAACACACACACACACACACACACACACACAGAGCCCTGCGTGAAGCCCTTCTCTGACTTCCTGCAGGAAATCTATCATCCCTTTCCCCCCTGCATTCCCCCAATAATTTCAAGAATTCTTGGGAGCTCTGCTTATTCTTAATCTCAGCTCTGCATCAAGCTTAATATTACTGTCTTATTCTTTATCCACTTCAGCCCAAATGCAAACTATTTTTTGCTTTTTGCCCCCGCTCCAAAGTGACACTTAAGCTCAACTTTATTGAAGTTTGGGTAATAGGAGGGAAGCTAAAGCACAGACGGCTCAGTAAACAGATTAAAATTAATCTATGCAGTGATACTATGTCTGGGCTTTGTTTCAAAATAATTCATTGGGGTTGGGGATGGGGGAATAGGTGGAGACACGGAAGAAACAAAATCAGCTAAGAGCTGATAATTGTTGAAGTTGAGTGATGAGTACCTGGGATTCCTCATACTACAAATTCTACTTTTGTACATGATTGAAATTTGTTTAATAGCTATTTGAGAGAGTAAGTTCCTTGGTCATCCCTGATGTAGGAAATTTCTCTGGCTTCCAGTCTCTTCTCGAATTAGCCTCCTACCACATTTTGGGACCCCCCTCCCAGAACTTCTGAGTCTCACTGCCTCTCCTCCTCCTCAGGTTGCCCAAGCAAGCCTTGAGCTCTGGACACACTCTAATACTGGGGGAGCCCAGCAGAATGGTTTGCTGACTCCCTAAAAATTCAAGAAACCAGTTTTTACCCTAAGAGGAATTTTGCCCTAGCTTTACAAAATAACATCAGGTAAAACTAGCATAACACCTGGAGTGTACAGAATCTTCCTCTTACTATTTGTGTTTTAATTGAAGTCCTGACAATTGATTCTAACAAAAGTTAATATAGACAGTATTTCAGGACAAAGCAGCTAAAAGATTATATTCTATACCTACAAACAAGTCTTGGGGAGAAATAAGTAAACTGTGGCAAAAGGGTATTTTTGCCTTTTAACAAAAGATGTTCAGTGCAGACGTTGTGTCATACATAAATAAAACTATCTTTAAAACTTTTTTTTTTGCTACTCAATTATACTGCAGTAGCCATGTGCTAGGCAGCTATCACAGTAGGCTCATCAGAGGTGCATGGGAGGCCTGAGGAGTCTGAACCCTGCCCCCAACCATGAACTGGCTCCTGGTTCCTGATGGTGATTAACCCAGTCTCTCTCCTATCGTAGCATCAATTAGCAACCGCTCCTTTCGCTTTGTCTACTTTGGCCTAGAAAATGAAAGCTTTGCTTAGTGCAGGTCTGAAGTCAGCTGAGATTAATGTTCAAACCCCCCCAGAATGTGTGCTTACAAAAAGAGGAAATGAAGTCAGGTAAGGAAAAAGACTTTTCACACTTTTCACAAAATACATGTACAGGAAGAATAAGAGAATTCACTCTGGATGATTATGCTAATAATGCAAAGGTGGAAGCTGTGTCTGTTGTCCCCTTTTAATATTCCCAAGAGGAAGGAAAGGGATTCAGAGATTTGGGGACGGGGAGGGAGCCACTTGCCAAAGGCCTCTGAGCAAGGGACTCAAAAAAGTGGACGTGTTACCATTGGCATGTGCCATTGTCCCCAAACACATGCAAGACAATGTCAGCACTCACTTCTGGCTCTAAATTGAAAAAACACTTCCTCTCCTTCTGCCAGCACCATTTTCCCTCCTCCGCACCCCTGGAGTCTGACACAGTTTCCATTCCGAGGAGACCCGGTAATGACTCCAAGGAGACTGGGTAACATATTCCAGTGAAAGAGCTGGCAGACAGCGTGAGACAGCACGGGGATAAGTTTAGGCTGACATGAATTAGGAAGCATTTTTAAGTTACCCTTTGAAGTTTTTATTGCCTTATCATCAAACAGCTTCTCTTCTTTGGCTGTATATTGATTTTTCTGACTATGAAAAAGTGTTTCATCTCTTCTATGATAATCAAACACAGTCTCAGTCAACGGGCACCTTCTTTTTTCTGAACCGTATTATTGCACATATCATGGAATTATCCTACACTCCCTTTCTGACAGGACCCCCATACAGCATTAGTCTCTTTCTAATGTTATTTTCCTTGTCATGCCCAACAATATAATGTTTACATTCCAAACATATAGCTGCAGGGATCATATCATTATTTGCCTTTGCTCTAGTCAAGGTCTATTTTATGAGAGCTTCCTGTCATTTGTCCTGATCTATGCTACTGTTTGTCAAAACATCACCTCTGAAATTGCCTGCTTCCCTAAGATGCCAGAAAAAAAATATTTCATGTCAACTAAAAATTAAGTCATTATAAATCCCACAGAGGTTTCTAAATGGGGCCACCCTTGGGATTTTATTTTTCTTTAAGTATAATACGTTTTCTAATAGTCAAAGTGATTAGACTTGAAGAGTATTTTTGTCATATTTCCCCTCTAGCCCCTGGCACATCAGAAAATAGTCACAAAAGGGCTGCTTCTTTTTTATCTACTTGTACAATGTGTGATGACAGGGCCAACCTCATATTTGGTTCAGTGTTCATACCTGAGTGGAAAGTTGGGTTAATGTCTTTCCTGAATGGAGAAGGGGTATGAGACCCTTATTCAGGAACTTGGAAACTAGCCCTACAACTGCTGTGGTTTGGTTGGTTTCATGACCCCAAACTCATAGCCTCCTTTAGGCTCAGGCAATTCATGTGTTATCTAACAATGTCTTAGGTCAGCTTGAAAGAAGCAGTCCCTATTTTGTTCTTACAGATTCTCACTGTCATTTCCATCCTCTGTGCTCATTAGCTGGCTATTTTGGTGATGGCTTCTTAACCTCATTGTCACAGACATCACATTAATATCAATTCCTGAAGCTCAGCTCTGGTGATGTTACTCTTTGCCCCAAACTCTTCCATGGCTGGCCATTGCTTCCCTGGTGTTTAGGACCCTCCATATGAACCTGCAACCTACAATTCCAGGATGCTTACCAGCGATTTTCTATATGTCCTTTACACTCCAGTCTATCTGAACTTTCGTTTTGCCATTTTATGAATATGCCCTGTGTCTTCTTTGTATTTTCAAGGTATATCGCTTACTGCAGAGATTTCTATATTTATCTTACTTCCCCTGCTAGATGGTAACATTCCTGAAGATAATTGTGACCATTTATTGACCAAATATTCTTTGCTATGGACTGTGTGAGATACTTTACATCCATCAACTCTAGATTTTCTAATAATGTAAGGTGGATATTACTATCTTGATTTTTCAGATGGGAAGATGGTAGTTAGATGATGTCCTCAAGGTCATGTAGCTAGCATGTGACAGCTCATGTCTTAGTTGTTTCACGTATATCATCTAGAAAAACACTAAATTGAATGAATGATGATGCCGGCACTTGTTCAGCACACAGATGCTAGGCAATTACAAGTGTGAATAAATGAATGAACGACGGGATTTTATACCTTAAATTAGCCCCCTAACTTTAGATAATTGCCACCAGGTGGCAGTAGTTAGCCACAGCCATACAGTCTGGTCGCAAGATTCACTAAATGGAATAAGAGAGCTGGAAGGGACCCTGGAGATTATCTGACCCGTTTGCCCTATTTTATGCTAAGGAAATTGAGAATCCGTAAAGTTATTTTATTTACTCAACATCTTTTAGTTAGTGAAAGAGCGGAACTTAAACTTAGGTCTAAAATTCCCAAAGCCACTGTTTTACCATTAGACCAACTTGTATATTTTTTCTTCAAAACTTATAATTTATAGTAATAATTTTCCCATTGAGTATTAAAATATTCAGTAAAATAGTAAATGTAATCAAAACTAAACAAATATATTTTATCATAAAGGTTTAAGTGTTTCCCTTAACCAAGTAATATAGTTTTCATGTTAAAAGATGTTATGATACAGATAATGCAAAAAAGGAAAAATACCAGTAATTCCACCAGCCAGAGATAATCATTATTTTGGAATATATTCTCCCAGAGGATTCTTTACTCATCTGAAAACCCCATTTTTAAAAATTAGGATCAAAACAAGACATAATTTAGTAATTTGTTAACTTTAATTTCTCTCTATAATCTGACTTTCATAAATAGTTACTTGACATTATCTTTAGGAGACTTCCTGGATCTTAAAAATTCTCCCAAATTAACCACGTTTAGTTGCTAGTAAAGGGAGACCATTTTTACATTTATTTATATTTATGTATTTATTTATTTAACATCTTTATTGGAGTATAACTGCTTTACAATGGTGTGTTAGTTTCAGCTTTATAACAAAGTGAATCAGCTTTACATATACATATATCCCCATATCTCCTCCCTCTTGCATCTCCCTCCCACCCTCCCTATCCCACCACTCTACGTGGTCACAAAAAAACCCAGCTGATCTCCCTGTGCTATGTGGCTGCTTCCCACTAGCTATCTATTTTACACTTGGTAGTGTATATATGTCCATGCCACTCTCTCACTTCATCCCAGCTTACCCTTCCCCGACCCTGTGTCCTCAAGTCCATTCTCTATGTCTGTGTCTTTATTCTTGTCCTGCCCCTAGGTTCTTCAGAGCCATTATTTTTTTTCTTTAGATTCCATATATATGTGTTAGCATACGGTATTTATTTTTCTCCTTCTGACTTAACTTCACTCTGTATGACAGACTCGAGGTCCATCCACCTCACTAGAAATAACTCAATTTTGTTTCTTTTTATGGCTGGGCAATATTCCATTGTATATATGTGCCACATCTTCTTTATCCATTCCTCTGTTGATGGACACTTGGGTTGCTTCCATGTCCTGGCTATTGTAAATAGAGCTGCAATGAACATTGTGGTATATGACTCTTTTTGAATTATGGATTGCTAAGGGTATATGGCCAGTAGTGGGACTGCTGCGTCATATGGTAGTTTTATTTTTAGTTTTTTAAGGAACCTCCATACTGTTCTCCATAGTGGCTGTATCAATTTACATTCCCACCAACAGTGTAAGAGGGTTCCCTTTTCTCCACACCCTCTCCAGCATTTATTGTTTGTAGATATTTTGATGATGGCCATTCTGACTACTGTGAGGTGATACCTCATTGTAGTTTTGATTTGCATTTCTCTAAGGATTACTGATGTTGAGCATCCTTTCATGTGTCTGTGGCAATCTGTATATCTTCTTTGGTGAAATGTCTATTTAGTCTGCCCATTTTTGGATTGGGTTGTTTGTTTTTCTGATATTGAGCTGCATGAGCTACTTGTAAATTTTGGAGATTAATCCTTAGTCAGTGGCTTCATTTGCAAATATTTTCTCCCATTCTGAGGGTTGTCTTTTTGTCTTGATTATGGTTTCCTTTGCTGCGCAAAGGCTTTTAAGTTTCATTAGGTCCCATTTGTTTATTTTTGTTTTTATTTCCATTTCTCTGGGAGGTGGGTCAAAAAGGATATTTCTGTGATGTATGTCATAGAGTGTTCTGCCTATGTTTTCCTCTTCCTAAGAGTTTAATAGTGTCTGACCTTACATTTAGGTCTTTAATCTATTTTGAATTTATTTTTGTGTATGGTGTTAGAGACTGTTCTAATTTCATTCTTTTCCATGTAGCTGTCCAGTTTTCCCAGCACCACTTATTGAAGAGGCTGTCTTTTCTCCATTGTATATTCTTGCCTCCTTTATCAAAGATAAGGTGACCATAAGTGCATGGGTTTCTCTCTGGGCTTTCTATCCTGTTCCATTTAACTATATTTCTGGTTTTGTGCCAGTACCATACTGTCTTGATGACTGTAGCTTTGTCGTATAGTCTGAAATCCAGGAGCCGAATTCCTCCAGCTCCGTTTTTCTTTCTCAAGATTGATTTGGCTATTCGGGGTCTTTTGTGTTTCCATACAAATTGTGAAATATTTTGTTCTAGTTCTGTAAAAAAATGCCAATGGTAGTTTGATAGGGATTGCATTGAATCTGTAGATTGCTTTGGGTAGTAGAGTCATTTTCACAATGTTGATTTTTCCAATCCAAGAACATGATATATCTCACCATCTGTTTGTATCATCTTTAATTTCTTTCACCAGTGTCTTATAGTTTTCTGCATACAGGTCTTTTGTCTCCTTAGGTAGGTTTATTCCTTGGTATTTTATTCTTTTTGTTGCAGTAGTAAATGGGAGTGTTTCCTAAATTTCTCTTTCAGATTTTTCATCATTAGTGTATAGGAATGCCAGAGATTTCTGTGCATTAATTTTGTATCCTGCTACTTTACCAAATTCATTGATTAGCTCTAGTAGTTTTCTGGTAGCATCTTCAGGATTCTCTATGTATAGTATCATGTCATCTGCAAACAGTGACAGCTTTATTTCTTCTTTTCAGATCTGGATTCCTTTTATTTCTATTTCTTCTCTGATTGCTGTGGCTAAAACTTCGAAAACTATGTTGAATAATAGTGGTGATAGTGGACAACCTTGTCTTCTTCCTGATCTTAGAGGAAATGTTTTCAGTTTTTCACCATTGAGAACGATGTTGGCTGTGGGTTTGTCATATATGGCCTTTATTATGTTGAGGTAAGTTCCCTCTATGCCTACTTTCTGGAGGGTTTTTATCATAAATGGGTGTAGAATTTTGTTGAAAGCTTTTCTGCATCTATTGAGATGATCATATGGTTTTTATCCTTCAATTTGTTAATATGGTGTATCACATTGGTTGATTTCCGTATATTGAAGAATCCTTGCATTCCTGGGATAAACCCCACTTGATCATGGTGTATGATCCTTTTAATGTGCTGTAGGATTCTGTTTGCTAGTATTTTGTTGAGGATTTTTGCATCTATGTTCATCAGTGATATTGGCCTGTAGTTTTCTTTCTTTGTGACATCTTTGTCTGGTTTTGTCATCAGGGTGATGGTGGCCTCATAGAATGAGTTTCCGAGTGTTCCTCCCTCTGCTGTATTTTGGAGGAGTTTAAGGAGGATAGGTGTTAGCTCTTCTCTGAACCTTTGATAGAATTTGTCTGTGAAGCCATCTGGTCCTGGGCTTTGTTTGTTGGAAGATTTTTAATTACAGTTTCAATTTCAGGGCTTGTGATTGGTCTGTTCATATTTTCTATTTCTTCCTGGTTCAGTCTTGGAAGGTTGTGCTTTTCTAAGAATTTGTCTATTTCTTCCAGGTTGTCCATTTTATTGGCATAGAGTTGTTTGTAGTAATCTCTCATCATCCTTTGTATTTCTGCAGTGTCAGTTACTTCTTTTTCATTTCTAATTCTATTGATTTGAGTCTTCTCCCTTTTTTTCTTGGAGTCTGGCTAATGGTTTATCAATTTTGTTTACCTTCTCAAAGAACCACCTTTTGGTTATCTTGATCTTTGCTAACGTTTCCTTCATTTCTTTTTCATTTATTTCTGATCTGATCTTTATGATTTCTTTCCCTCTGCTAACTTTGGGGTTTCTTTTGTTCTCCTTTTTCTAATTGCTATAGGTGTAAGGTTAGGTTGTTTACTTGAGATGTTTCTTGTTTCTTGAGGTAGGATTTTATTGCTATAAACTTCCCTCTTACAAGTGCTTTTGCTGCATCCCATCCGTTTTGGGTCATCGTGTTATTTTGTCATTTGTTTCTAGGTATTTTTTGATTTCCTCTTTGATTTTTTCAGTGATCTCTTGGTTATTAAGTAGTGTATTGTTTAGCCTCCATGTATTTGTATTTTTTAAAGATTTTTTTCCTATAATTGATATCTTGTCTCATAGCATTGTGGTTGGAAAAGATACTTGATACAATTTCAATTATCTTAAATTTACCCGTGCTTGATTTGTGACCCTAGATATGATCTATCCTGGAGAATGTTCCATGAGCACTTGAGAAGAAAGTTTATTCTGTTGTTTTGGGATGAAATGTCCTATAAATATCAATTAAGTCCATCTTGTTTAATGTATCATTTAAAGCTTGCATTTCCTTGTTTATTTTCATTTTGGATGATCTGTCCATTGGTGAAAGTAGGGTGTTAAAGTCCCCTACTATGGTTGTGTTACTGTCGATTTCCACTTTTATGGCTGTTAGCATCTGCTGTAAGTATTGAGGTGCCCCTACGTTGGGTGCATACTTATTTACAATTGTTATATCTTCTTGGATTAATCCCTTGATCATTATGTAGTGTCCTTCTTTGTCTCTTGTGATAGTCTTTATTTTAAAGTCTATTTTGTCTGATATGAGAATTGCTACTCCAGCTTTGTTTTGATTTCCATTTGCATGGAATATCTTTTTCCATACCCTCACTTTCAGTCTGTATGTGTCCCTAGGTCTGAAGTGAGTCTCTTGTAGACAGCATATATATGGGTCTTGTTTTTGTAGCCATTCAGCCAGTCTATGTCTTTTGGTGGGAGCATTTAAGCCGTTTACATTTAAGGTAGTTATCGCTATGTACGTTCCTATTACCATTTTTTAAATTGTTTTGGGTTTGTTATTGTAGGTCTTTTCCTTCTCTTATATTTCCTGCCTAGAGAAGCTCCTTTAGCATTTGTTTTAAAGGTGGTTTGGTGGTGCTGAATTCTCTTAGCTTTTGCTTGTGTGTAAATGTTTTAATTTCTCCGTCGAATCTGCATGAGATCCTTGCTGGGTAGAGTAATCTTGGTTGTAGGTTCTTCCCTTTCATCACTTTAAATATGTCCTGCCCCTCCCTTCTGGCTTGCAGAATGTCTGCTGAAAGATCAGCTGTTAACCTTATGGGGATTCCCTTGTATGTTATTTGTTGTTTTTCCCTTTTTGCTTTTAATATTTTTCCTTTGTATTTAATTTTTGATAATTTGGTTAATATGTGTCTTCGTGTGTTTCTCTTTGGAATTATCCTGTATGGGACTTTCTGCGCTTCCTGGACTTGATTAACCATTTCCTTCCCCACATTAGGGAACTTTTCAACTATAATCTCTTCAAATATTTTCTGAGTCCCTTTCTTTTTCTCTTCTTCTTCTGGGACCCCTATAATTCGAATGTTGGTGTGTTTAATGTTGTCCCAGAGGTCTCTGAGACTGTCCTCAATTCTTCCATTCTTTTTCCTCATTCTGCTCTGCAGTAGTTATTTCCAGTATTTTATCTTCCAGGTCACTTATCCGTTCTTCTCCCTCAGTCATTGTGCTATTGATTCCTTGTAGAGAATTTTCAATTTCATTTATGGTGTTGTAAAAATACTGACAAAATACACACTCACTAAAAGGGAAAATGGAAAAAAAATATATATATCATTGCTCCCAAGTCTACCACCTCAATTTTGGGATGTTTCATTGTCTACTCAGGTATTCCACAGATGCAGCATACATCAAGTTGGTTGTGGAGATTTAATCTGCTGCTCCTGAGGCTGCTGGGAGAGATTTCCCTTTCTATTCTTTGTCTGCACAGCTCCTAGCGTTCAGCTTTGGATTTGGCCCCGCCTCTGCATGTAGGTCACCTGCGGGCGTCTGTTTCCGCTCAGACAGGATGGGGTTAAAGTAGCAGCTGATTAGGGGGCTTTGGCTCACTCAGGCCAGGGGGAGGGAGGGGTACGGATGCGGGGCGAGCCTGCGGTGGCAGAGGCCATTATGACGTTGCAGCAGCCTGAGGCGCAACGTGTGTTCTCCCAGGGAAGTTGTCCATGGATCACGGGACACTGACAGTGCCAGGCTGCACAGGCTTCTGGGATGCGAGGTGTGGACAGTGACCTGTGCTCGCACACAGGCTTCTTGGTGGCTGCAGCAGCAGCCTTAACGTTTCATGCCCGTCTCTGGTGTCCGCACTGATAGCCATGGCTCACACTTATCTCTGGAGCTCGTTTAGGCAGTGCTCTGAATTCCCTCTCCTCGCCCACCCCGAAACAGTGGTCTCTTGCCTCTTAGGCAGTTCCAGACTTTTTCCCGGATTCCCTCCTGGCTAGCCGTGTCGCACTAGCCCCCTTCAGGCTGTGTTCACGCAGCCAACCCCAGTCCTCTCCCTGGGATCCGACCGAAGCCCGAGCCTCAGCTCCCAGCCCCCGCCCACCCCAGCGGGTGAGCAGATGAGCCTCTCAGGCTGGTGAGTGCTGGTCGGCACCGATCCTGTGTGTGAATCTCTCCACCTTGCCCTGTGCACCCCTGTTGCTGTGCTTTCCTCCATGGCTCTGAAGCTTCCCCCCCACCCACCCACTGTCTCCTCCAGTGAAGGGGCTTCCTAGTATGTGGAAACTTTTCCTCCTTCACAGCTCCCACCCAGAGGTGCAGGTCCTGTCCCTATTATTATTATTATTATTTTTGCCTTACCCAGGTATGTGGGGAGTTTCTTGCCTTTTGGGAAGTCAGGTCTTCTGCCAGCGTTCAGTAGGTGTTCTGTACTTGTTCCACATGTAGATGTATTTTTGATGTATTTGTGGGGAGGAAGGTGATCTCCACGTCTTACTCTTCCGCCATCTTGAAGGTCTGACCATTTTTAATATATTTTTCTTCATATACTTCCTGAGAAGACTCCCGCAGTGAAAATTTCAGTTTCATTTATATTTTTCCCTTTTCTCATTCTCTTTTCAGTAAGTAAAAGAGCAATGTCAGGGCTTCCCTGGTGGCACAGTAGTTGAGAATCCTCCTGCAGATGCAGGGGACATGGGTTTCCTCCCTGGCCTGGAAGATCCCACATGCCGCTGAGCAACTAAGCCCCGTGTGCTACAACTACTGACCCTGTGCTCTAGAGCCTGTGAGCCACAACTACGAGCCCGTGTGCTGCAACTACTGAAGCCCACGTGCTTAGAGCCAGTGCTCCACAAAAAGTTAAGCCACCGCAATGAGAAGCCCATGCACCGTAACAAAGAGTAGCCCCTGCTCACCGCAACTAGGGAAACCTTGTGCGCAGCAATGAAGACCCAACACAGCCAAACATAAATAAATTTTTTAAAAAAAGAGCAATGTCAAAATGCTGTGTACACAATCCATCCAAATGGAGGTGTCTTTTCAGCAAAAGGCATTTTACTTTCACCTTTGAGAAATTGTTCCTCCCCACCTCACCTCTCTTCTCAGGATGATGATACAATACTAGAGGGTATTTCTCAGCTAAAAGGATGAGGTCAGTTACAAAAAATAGTATATTTTACACTAATGAGCAAAAGATAAAATGGCTCCAAATGCCTAATCAAAGATCACAGTATTACCTTTACTTGAGTGATTACATGCCTCTTAGCGTGGATTTTGCATGTAAAGCTTTCTCTACATCCAGGGATGCTCTCTGAATCTATAAATATTACTACAAAAATTATCGTTGAATTTTGGCCTAGATGATTTCTGTCCTCTGTAATCATCAATTCTTGTAACTGTCAATCTATCACCACTACCTTAAGGGTATATGCAGTAGAGGTTAGTAGTAGGAAAAGAAAGTTGTGAGGGGTGGGGGTCGGGGTGTGTGTGTGTTGGTGCTTTCCTAACAAGGACCACTGCTGGAGTTGAAGTGGGGAAAGAAGAGCAAATGAGAAGTTGGATCAAGTGTGATTTGGGGATGTTCAGAGCAAGAGGATAGGGGTAGGTAGGAGCCCTGCTGAGAATGGTCTATATGACAACTTGGACTCAGTACTCATGTAATTATGTAAGTATGCCCAAGATCCATTAACCCCAAACACAAAACTCCAAGTACCTACAGATCTCAGCCCTCTAGTCTTCTACCGTTCTTTCACTGATAAGATGGAAAATGAATTTGAGGAAGTAATCATTTGACATCTCCTGCCAGGTGGGATGGAGATGGTCATGTGGCAAGAAATACAGTACGTTCCCTACATATGCACAAGTTCTGTTCTGAGAGCGCATTCGTAAGTCCAATTTGTTCCTATGTCCAACAAAGTTAGCCTAGATATCCAACTAACTAACTAACAATCAGCTATATAGCACAGGATTGTAATAGGTTTATAATACTTTTCACACAAATAATACATAAAAAACAAACAAAAAAATAAAACATTTTTAATCTTACAGTACAGTACCTTGAAAAATACAGTAGTATAGCACAACACCTGGCATACAGGGGCTGGCATCAAGTGAACAGGCAAGAAGAGTTACTGATTGTAGGAGGGAGAAGAGGTGGGAGATGGTAGAGCAGAAGGATCGTCAGCAATACGAGACGGAGGGCAAGATGCAATTTCACTCATGCCTGACGTTGATGGCACAGCTTCTGGTTCCTTACTGGATTCAATTCTATCTACCCTCTTTAAAAAACGATCCAGTGATGTCTGGGTAGTAGCTTTTTTTCTCGTCATAGATGACACGGTAGCACTGGATTGCCTTCTGAATGGCTGCTGCAACCTTTGTGTACCATTCTACGTTCAGGTCCTGTGTCTCAAAAACTAACAGTGCCTCCTCAAATAAAGAAAATCCCCTTGCCATTTCCTGCGTCATGAATCTCTTCAGTTCCTTCTTCTTCCTCTTGTCTCTCTTCATCCTCTCTCTGGGCCTCCAATACCTGGCACTTCTTAGCAGTACCAGCTACATCACCACTGCTTTTATGTTTGCTTCCAGACATCCTGGGCTTGAAATAAAGATACTGTACTACTGTACTCTATACAGTACTGTAAAGTACACAAAACCAAACCACTTGTAGAGGACGCACATATGTGACAATGTACGCCAGACACATGAACTAACTTACGTGATTAGACATGCAAACACGTTTGCATCTTTGAAAGCTCACAACTTGAAGGTTCGTATGTAGGGGACTTCCTGTACTGTGTAGGGA
>NW_006782914.1:3166845-3167691 GCF_000442215.2 Lipotes vexillifer
CCAAATCTTGGGGCTTCCCCCACCTCCATCCCCCCATTCATTTAGGATCCCTGTTTAAATACTAGTATGTAGCTTCCTCTACAGATAGCCACCAAGGGAAATTAACTGAAGGAGCATCAGATTAGTTTGTAGGAGTCTCCCTGATTATTTCTCTTCTGATGTATACAGCACCAAGGACAGGAGTGGATAGTGGGCATCATTAGTGAGGTAGAACGGTCAAGGGAAAGGAAAACTGCCTGGTTTCTGCCTGGAAAGAAACTGAATGGTAATTGCTATGCAATTTGTAGTTAATTGATGATCAAAGTGCAGCCCTACATGTGAAAATGATGCTTCTCTTTGGTCATCAGTAAAAAACTGGTTTCCTTTGTAGCAGAAGGGACGACTTGCCCTAATAAAATGCTGCTTCCTGGTTTTCCTTTGCTACCAACTGAATCTAGCTGATTGAAATAAGGCAAAGATGAAATGAGCTCAGGAACGAAGCCTTATTAACATAGGGTTTCACTTCCTAGAAAACTGGTCCAGACCACTATTTAGGTGTTCCTATTCTGCAGTTATTCACTATTCCATCCACTTTTGTTTCATAGTCTTTTCTAAACGCTGTATTTCATAATAAAGCAAAGTAAAAATATTATAAAATATTTGAACTTTACATACATAAGAGAAAATGTCGCCAATAATCCCAACCCAACAGACTGTATTGTACTCTTTCACATGGCATTTCCTTTTCTTGCTTTTTCCATATGGCATTTGCACTTTCTTTGCTTTTTTCACTGATTTAGGCAAGTTCCATAAGTCTGCCCTATGCCACTGTTAAGGAAAAACAGCTTTTTTCCTTCCTGTGTAGGG
>NW_006782914.1:3167762-3178902 GCF_000442215.2 Lipotes vexillifer
TAGGGAAAAACTTAGTTCTTTCCTAACATGTCTTCCCTCCCTGTGAGTCTCCTTTACTACTCACAGAAAACACTTCACTTCTGGGCACCAAACGTGTGCAAGCTTTTTCCCACAACAAGCAATTCTGTGACACCAGCTGCGTGTTCTACAATTTCTCAATTCTGACACTGTGTACTTGGAGATAGCCTCAGATACTGCAGGTTAAGGGCTCAGTCCCATAAGACTGACCACTCTCCCCCAGCCATCCCTCCCACCACTTCAGACACCAGCTGCAAGCTCAGGTTTTCACCTGTGCTTCTGACCAACTATAGAAGTTCCAAAGACCTCCTCTCCTTGGGGTTGATTAATTTTCTAGAGCAGTTCACAGAACTCAGGAAAACACTTATGTTTACTAGTTTATTATAAAAGGATATGATAAAAGATACAGGTGAAAATACAGATGGGAGAGGTGCAGAGGGCAAGATACGTGGGAAGGGGCATGAAGCTTCCATAACCTGTCCAGGCGCACCACTCTCCCAGCCCAACCTGTGAGCTCTCTGAGCCCTGTTCTTTTTGGGATTTTATGGAGGCTTCTTCACATAGGAACGATCCATGATTACTTCCAATTTCAGCCCTTCTCCCTTCATGAGAATGGGGGGGGGCACGGGGTGGGCACTGAAAATTCTAAGCTTCTGATCATGTCTCAGTCCATCTTTCCAGTGACCAGCCCTCATTCAGGAGCCATCCAGGAGCCCACCCAGAGTCACCCCATTAGAACAAGACACTCCTACCACCCACAAAATTACAAGGGTTTCAGGAGCTCTGTGTCAGGAACACAGGTCAAAGACCAGTATAGAACAAGAGATGTTCCCAGTGTTCTTATCACCAGGGGGTCAGAGACCAGTATCTATTTTCTATTATCTCACAGCCACTCTCTTCTGTAGATTAAATTCACTGACCCTAGCTTCAGTCCCTCAGGTGACATATGACAAGCCTAATTCCCTGAGTCTTTAGACTATAAGAACATCTATTATATCCCTGGGACCTTCTGCCACCCCCCACCCCATTCCTCCCATCCCAACAGATACACTTCTCCAGACAAAAACCAAAACTTAAGACAAAAAAACCTCCATACCAGGTCTCTCATCTATATCCCCCATGGATATCATTCTGGTCTCTTAACTTTAGAGTAGCTTCAGATCTGAGCATCTTCCTTTAAATATGGTACCAAGATGGAAACATATTCCAGGTATGAACAAACTAGAGGAAGATTTTCATCAACCATCTCTTCCATTCTATATTATCTTTACCACTTGAAAGATTGAAGATACTGCAAAGAACATGAGCTTTGAAGCCACAGGACCTGAATTTTAATAGTGGTCATTATTAGCTGAAATGTCTGAGCCGATTTTTGTTATCTATAAAAAAAGTTTCATCTGTTCTCCCACAGGCATGTTATGAGAAAGAAATGAGCAGTTTGTAAGTGCTTAATATAGTGGACTTAATGGTAACAGTGTAAGCTAAGACCATATCTCTTGGTAGTCACATCATACTCTTTGTTCTTACTCAACTGTTACTATGTATTGGTCAGGGTTCAGAGAACCTGACTGGTTAGTTTAGCAGAAAAGAATTTATTTAAATTTTACTGACTTCAGAAATAATTTATACCATGACCCAGTACACACATGCACACATAAATATATAATTCAAATAATCTTCACAATATTTACCCATCTGACATGTTGTCCTCTGCTGTTTTTCTATTTTTTTTTTTTTTTAATGCTAGTTATGACCCACTGAGTTGATTTCATGACTCACTAATGAATCGTGACCCATAGTTACATTTCCAAAGTAATGGAAAACACTACACTGCAGGGTATTAAATGGCCTGGAGAATCACTAGAAGGACAGAGAAAAAAACTCTAACCTGTGTTTCCAGGAACTGGGTGGCCAAGAGAGCTGCCAGCTCCAGAAGCATTCCATCTGTATGACCCACATCTGCAAAATGATGCCTTTTGAGTCTCACACTAGTGCATCTGATTGAAAAAGTCCTGGTGTAAAGGGGTTTGGGAAATGCAGAAAAGGAAAGCACACCAAGAAGGCTGCAGTAGATGTTAATTAAGCTAATTCATGCTGCTGAGACTTACTCAAAGGTACTTGGTTTGGACAAACCCAGTGGCCTAAGCATACCTCTTTACATCTATTTATCCCTATTAAATTGTATACTTTCTTGGATGCAGCCTATTACTGCTACTTCAGTGAGGGAAAGTCACATAACTACAGTTTACTTGACAGAATGAAATTCAGAAGAACAAACCAACTGGAAATTCCCAAGTTACATTTCCTTTCACAAACACACCTCTACCAAGTTAACCTGGGGTCTACAAAAAAGGGAGGTTAAAAAAAAAAAAAAAAGGAAAAACCAAAAAAAAAAAAAAAAAAACTAAGGATTTAAGGATAAACCTAAAAATAAAAAAAATAAACTGAGGATTCTCTTGTTCCCACCCTCACAAAGAATCTTAAGCTTAAAAAGACATTTTTCAGATCACTGAAGAGAAGGGACGAATTAGGAATAATTTTAACTTCTTTTTATTGTCCTTCAGTTCAGTTTATACAGTAATTTGTATCTGTGAAAGAATTCAAATTTACTGAATGAAAGGCATTGCTTATGGTATATAAAGCAATTAAAAAATAAGTTACTGAAGGGGTAATATATAGCGAATTAAATAATACAGGTTTTGGGGTAACTGATGTGCATTTAATTTAAAAGAAACTGTGTGAGGTCACCACACAGATTTATATAACAGTTAAATGCAGAAAAACACAAGAAAGTAAGTTTCTATGTGATCCCAACAGAGGTATCCTTTCCTTGATCATAAGAGAACCCAAGTATTTTTAGAAGCTAAAACTGTTAAGTTTACAGAAGTGCAAAACACCAAAACACTTTAAGCAAAGCCTTTATTTTCAAGGAAAAGTATATTTTCTCATTTTCTGTTCTTGTCATAAATTTTAATTATTTCCAGTGGAACCAAAACCTCCTGAACCCCTTTCAGTGTCATCTAAAACCTGAAAAGACATAAAGGTAGTAAGCCATGTAGTTAATTTCAGATCCTCTTTCAGTTCTCTCCAGCTCCAAATTTGTAAGACTTTTATTCTTGCTATACCATTGTTTCAAAAAGGAGATTACAGAAAATTAAATTTTTAAGGTTTCATAAATTATTGAATAAGTTCCAAAAAAGCTAAAGGAACAGTAGAATTTCACAGACTATTTAAGTGGTTTATTATCCAAAGTAATGCTGTATAATAGCTATGGAAAACATTTCAAGAAATTCTAAGATTTAAATTTTGCCTAAAATAGGACTAGTCACATATTCTACCTCAGATGGTCCCCAACTTAGGATGGTTTGACTTATGATTTTTTGACTTTATGATGGTGCTAAAGTGATTTGCATTCGGTAAAAACTGTGCCCCAAATATTGAATTCTGACCTTTTCATGGACTAGTGATATACGGTGTGATATTCTTGTGATGCTGGGCAATGGCAGCAAGCTGCAGCCACCAGTCAGCCACGCCATCACAAGGGTGAACCACTGATAACACAACTGTTCTGTACTCATACAACCATTCTATTTTTCACTTTCAGCATGGTAGTCAATAAATTACATGAGATATTCAACACTTTCTTATAAAACAGGCTTTGTGTTAGATGCTTTTGTCCAACTGTAGGTTAATGTAAGCATTCTGAGCATGTTTAAGTTAGGCTAGGATAAGCTATGATGTTCGGTAGGTTAGATGAATTAAGTGCATTTTCAACTTAAGATATTTTCAACTTATGATGGATTTATTGGGATGTAATCCCATTGTTAAGTTGAGGAAAATCTGTATTTAGTTACAAATAGCATATTAAATCCTCAAAATTTTGTTTTTCCTTCACTGAAGATGTTACATCATTTATTCCCTATTCAGCTTTTATGATACTTACTTGAACTTCCTCTATTTCTGGGTAAAATATCCGTTCACAAATGAGCTGTGCAATTCGATCACCCTTTTTGACTTCAAAGGAAAAAAACAAAACAATTTATTACTGATATTGATGCATTCTCTGTATCCTGCCTTGTATAGTACAATGAGAGTTATAGTAGTATGTATTACTTAGACATACATAACTTGGAAAACTCACTGCACTTATGTGACTGCATATATTTGACATACCTTCGAACTTTTCTTTGCCAAAATTAAACAGTACAACACCAACGTTTCCTCTATAATCTTCATCTATGACACCAGCTAGGAAAAAAAAAAATATTAGCTTGATTTATGGTACCGAAAGATTAAGGGTATATGATTACCTCAGAATCATTCCTAAGTAGCTCTGAGAGTTTTATCCTTACAATGAATATGTGAATCTTGCTCTGGCACTACGTAAAGCCTCAAAACTAAGAAATTACTAAAATGCAAATAAGAATTAAGAAAGTGGTCCTAATTTTCCAACCTGTCATCCTTACAAATGGTGACCACTACCTACTCTAAGTTGGGAGTAGGCACTTAGCATCTCTGACAAGTCATCCTGAATTGCTCTCTCCAATCCTATTGTCTATTTGTGGCACACCCGCCCAAAAGACTAAAAGAAAATTATGGTTTGGGTTTTAAAGGCTTCTCCTGGTAGCAACTTCCCACTAACATCCAGACTGAAATATGATTGAGTCATAAATAAAAATGTCAAAAAGCCTAAAGATCTGCAGTAGAATAAGTCAATGTTAAGCAGCAGTCTAGCAAATACCAGAACGTTCCATTTTTATAATGAAAATGGAGCTGAATCGTTCAGTTCACATTCTTCTTCTCCTTTTAATTTAAGCTACCAGCCTTTCTCAGAGCATCATCTCTCAGAAGACATTAGCACATAAGCTTAATAATGAGTACACTTTTACACAGAACTGTGTGCAATTAGTACCTGTTTGAGGTTATAAACACAAAGGCAGCAAATCTTTGCAGGAGAGAAACTTGAGCCAGGGCCCTGCCTTGGCCCAGAGAAGTACATTTACCAGACTTGCTAGCATGTATCTTTGGGCCAAGAATCCAAAACACTTCCATAAACACAAGCACAGATAATATAGGTGCACCAGGCCTTCTCATTTCCTTTTTTAATATTGAGAAATAATTCACAATTCAATGGCTCTTAGCATATTCAAAGTTGTGCAAACACGACCACAATCAATTTTAGAACATTTTTATTACTGCAAAAAGAAACCCCCTGCCTGTTAGCAGTCACTCTCCTACCCCCTTCATCCCCCTCAGTGCCTGTCTCCTTTTATACACGATAATTCTTTTCCCCCAGTTTGTAAAATGCTGGATAGGATTCATGTGAATTAAACGTAGCTCCATGTCACATCTTACAGCTTCTCATTAACACCTCACTTCTTTAACAAAACTCTTATCAAAGAAGAAAAAAGAAAATAAAAAGAATCAGGGGGCTTCCCAGGTGGCGCAGTGGTTGGGAGTCCGCCTGCCGATGCAGGGGACGTGGGTTCGTGCCCCGGTCTGGGAAGATCCCGCATTCCGCGGAGCGGTTGGGCCCGTGAGCCATGGCCGCTGAGCCTGCACTAGCTCAATGGGTACTAATGCTGGTTGGTCAGACTCATAATTATTTGAAGGTCAACTGAAAAAATTTTTTTTTTCTTTTTTAGAACAAAGGTAAGCATCCCCTTTCAATTTTCTCATGTAGGGGGGAAAAAAAGCAAAATTTAAAAAAGTTCCACCATGGGGAAAAATATTCAGAAAACCAACATTTTAGATTTTTCCAGTGGATTAGAGTAGAAGTTTAAACGAACCCCTGTGGTTTATGCATGAATTACTAGGGGTAAGTGAAACTGAACTTAAGCACTTCTTAAAAGGTTCCTGATACAACACTTTTAAGAGTTTGAATTAAAGATAAACTTATTTTTAACAGTGAGAAGGGTGAGTGTAAAAGTGGCTGAAAGTGGTTCATATCATGTCTAGACTGAAGGAAACAGTATTCTTTTCTGGTTCTAAAGCAATAAAACTTTGACCAATTCAAAAAATACTGAAGCCTGGCATCTTTCCCCACTGCCAGTTGATCATTAAATCAGTCCTTGATATTTATTGAAAGAATGGATATAAAAATGAGACCAGCTGTTTTCTATATTATCTAGATGTAGGAAGTTTCAGCTGCAGGAACAGTTTAGATCAGAGTTAATGAAGGAACCCCTCAGTAGCAGGTCATTCCATGCCTCCCATGCCGGAACAAATGACCACACGAGGCCTTGGCATCTGCATGTGGGAGTGCTGAAGTACAGGCTAGCACTCATTCACCTAGAATGCATTAGATGAAGGCAGTGTGGGCTGACTTCTGAACTCGTTTCATTCCCCAAATAGTACAAATACATACGAAGTAAAGGCCAATAATGTTCCCCGACCCTCCCTCAGGTAGCCAATGTTACAATAATATATTTTACACATCTTCTTCCACCTAAAATATTATTGATATCCTTGGGGAGTAACATATCTAAAAGTCATTCTTTTAGATCCAAGATATGGAAATACAGCACCATTATTTCTATGTAACTATTCTCTTACATAACATCAGATATTCAGGTCGTTTTCACATTTTCCCCATAATAATCAAGGCAGTCCTTTACATATGTTCTTGAGTGTTAGTGTTTTTTATTCTCATCAAATAGTTTCAAAAAAGCACTTTCCGGGGTTGAAGGGTGTGTATATTTAAAATTTTAATGGATATCGCTAGATAACTTTGCAAAAAAGGTATAGCAATTCAAATTTCTATCAGTGACATTTAAGAATGCCCATTTCCAAACTCCCTGACAGTACCAGATAGTAGCAATCTTTTAAACTCTGGCCGTGGTGAGTAAAAAATGGTATCTCGTGGCTTTATTTACATTTCCCTGATGACTAATGAGGCTCGGCTTTTTTCCTCCTTACATGCATTGCACATTTGCTCGTCCTCTTGTACATTTTATGATCCGTTTTGTTTTTTTCTTATCTGTTTGGGTATTTAACTCTTTCTCATATGACTTGTAAGTATTTATCTGTTTACTTTATGGTATCTTCTACAATACAAAAACACTCCTTTTTGTAAAGGCCTGTGCTATGTATCACACTTATATGTTTGGGTGTCTTGAATTCTGCAAAGCCAGATTATCTACCTAGATTTTATGCTTGGCACACAGAAGTTTGAAAAGTCCTTAACTAAAAGAAATGAAGTAATTTGAAGTCAATTAAAATATATAACAAAAAAAAGCCCTTCTTTTTTTTTAAGTATGATGCTAATAGTATAAAAAAAATCTAATAGTTCTAAGTTCATTTATTACTTATTACTCAAAGGCAAACTGAGCTTCAAGAAAAACACAAGACTTATTCCTTTTCTACATAAGGGACATAAACATCAGGGATATTTCTCTTCATGAGAAAGCAGAAAGTATTTTGAAGTTATCACTGGAAAAATCATGCATTGGAACTGGCAGAGTGATTAACTGACTTCAGGCAAAAGTTTTACTGTGTCA
Source organism: Lipotes vexillifer (assembly GCF_000442215.2). Classification (NCBI taxonomy): domain Eukaryota; kingdom Metazoa; phylum Chordata; class Mammalia; order Artiodactyla; family Lipotidae; genus Lipotes; species Lipotes vexillifer. The sequence goes on from NW_006782914.1 coordinate 3,175,280, forward strand.
AGACTTTGGCATGTCATTTGTTGGAAACCCTCTTTAGTGAAAACTATCCCCACCTACCAGATGTGAATTCTGAACGGAATCCTGCATACTCAACTTTTCCCTTTGACCCTTATTTACAGACTAGGAATTCTAACAACATCCCTCTTCTGAAATAAAAACTGTGGCCAACTATGATAAACTTGTGCCTATGAGACATTTCTAAGATACTATGCATCCAAGAACACACCACAATGTGATTGTGTGAATAATACCACACCAACCACCAGGCAAACTAACTTTCCACTGCTTTTACATGAATTTTTTTCAGAGGATTGTTTTAAACAGAGAAAAAATTAGTAACAAAGTCGGAAAAAAAGTTTCCATTAAAAAAAAAAAGATCTGATAAGTCCCTAAGGGAAAGGAAATATCAGATACATTATCATTCAATCTTCCCATCACTCAGGGACAAGCACACTAATTTTCATTGTTACAGATAAGGAAACTGAGGCTCAGGAAAGTTAAGTAATAACTAGCTTGTTAGTGACAAAGCTGGGGCCCAAATCCTGTTGTTATTCCAAAGCCCATGTTCCTTTCACAACCCTTTGAAATTTATTTAAAAATATGTACAATCTTTTACATCCTTAAGTTATAGGCCTAAGTGACCATACTGACCTTGTAAAAGTATTTTTGAAAGTCAAGCATAACTGAACCCAGGCAATCCTCAGCCCCCAAGGTCCGAGGTCTGTCCGTCTCAGTCAAACTCTGCTCCTCTTCAGTCCCTAAGACCTACTTTTAGGCTCCCGACTTGCCCCACAGCACCATCTAGTGACACCATGGGGAGACAGCCCAGGGACAGGCCTCAGCCACATGTTAACCCCTGAAGTGCAGGTAACAGTGAGCTAATTCAGGGCAGGGCTCCGCTGGTGGAGGGAAGGGGCAGAGTGATTCACAGTATTTAACTGCAGTGGAAAGAACAAGGGGATTGGAAAAATATGGATGGATTCCAGTTTTTAACGTGTCAACTTGGGCTCATTTTTTTTAATATAAATTTTTTCATTTATTTATTTTTGGCTGTGCTGGGTCATCGTTGGTGCATGCAGGCTTTTCTCTACTTGCAGTGAGCGGGGGTTACTCTTCATTGCGGTGTGCAGGCTTCTCATTGTGGTGGCTTCTCTTGTTGCAGAGCATGGGCCCTAGAGCGCATGGGCTTCAGTAGTTGTGGCATATGGGCTCAGCAGCTGTGGCATGTGGGCTCAGCAGTTGTGGCTTGCAGGCTCTAGAGTACAGGCTCAGTAGTTGTGGCACACAGGCTTAGTTGTTCCGCGGCATGTGGGATCTTCCCGGACCAGGGCTCGAACCCCTATCCCCTGCATTGTCAGGCAGATTCTTAAACCACTGTGCCACCAGGGAAGTCCCAACTTGGGCTCATTTCTGAGCCAGTTTCCTGGTCTGTTAAAAAGTAGCTTTGTAAAAATGGCAAGAGGTGGAGAATTTAGCATACCCACTTATCCGAGGGCCAGGATGTCTTGTTAGAGAAGCACTCACTGCAGTTGCTTAAATAATGATATAAAAGCTTTTCCTTTCCTTATAATAACAAACTTCCTTCTATGAATAGAGTCATTTTTGGACTAAATGCAGATTATCACTAAACCAAAGCAAAATCCTATCTGTCAGATAGTGTCTAGCTTATTAGGAAAATAACATGCATTTCACATAATGGTCATTAAAAAATTAGACATACTCAAATAGCATTTAAAACTATATCATAGTTGTAACTTCAGAGACAGAAATTTCTAAAAGGCAAGACACAACAAAAATCATTTTCTTTTCTTGATAAAAATAAAATTTGTCATTTGATTACTCCTCTTAAGCAAAGACAAAGTAAACACTTGCAAATATTTACAGAATAAAAATGTAAATATATTACCTCCTACATCTATGAAGTGTTTTGCAGCCAAGCCAGAACGTGGAGCTACAAAACAAAAAAGGATAAATTGACTGTCTTAAGAGGGAAGGGCAATACTGAATATAATTGACACAATTTAAGCAGGTCACTCTCATCTCCTATAACATCCGTATCTTAATCTTAATGTTAGCAGATGGCTATGAATTAAAAATGTATTTATCACATTGTATTACCAAAGTAGAAAAGAACAGTTTAGAAAATGTTGACAAGGTTTAATTCAAAACCAAGTTAAACCACTCCAGCATGTCTTTAGGCAACTGAGGATCTATGGTGGTGAAGCTGTGGACTGCTGGAATGAACTGGGAGGTGAACAAGTGGGGAAAACTGTAGACAACTCTGTCCAGACGTCTGGTCACAAAGGGAGGATGGTAGCTGGCAGGGACATGGGGCAGAGGAAGAGGACTTTTATTTTAAAGTAGGAAATCAGAGTATGTTGCAGTATGGGAACAGACATACATGGGAACATGCAGGATGGGAACATCATACTGGGAAGAAGGCAGAGAGAGAGAGAGAGAGAGAGAGAGAGAGAGAGAGAGAGAGAGAGGCATAAACGCAACCACAGAGTAGCAGAGCTTAGCCTAGAACTTGGAACTCCTACTCATAATTCAGATGCCAAAAGACATGTTTGTATGAAACAAATGAACCAGAGTAAGAAGCTAAGTTTATACCTTATTCTTGCTGACTTGAGCATCAGGCCTACCATTAATTACCCTAACTTCTAGTATTTTATTCCAGAATAACCTATATCAGGCACTTTGTCAATAAATGCTACACCTTCCTGCCTTCAGTTATTTCACCCCATCTCCTAACTGCCCCCCCCCGCAATTACACTAAAAATGCAGTCAGTGCTGGCAAAAAGAGATGAAGAGAGCGCTCATCTCATTTTTCTTTTAAAGGCTAGTATTAGCAGTTCTCTGACTCGTGGCTAACAAGATTCCCCCAGGGATCACAGTGCAATTACACAAAAATGCAGTCAGTGCTGGCAAAAAGAGATGAAGAGAGCGCTCATCTCATTTTTCTTTTAAAGGCTAGTATTAGCAGTTCTCTGACTCGTGGCTAACAAGATTCCCCCAGGGATCACAGTTCCATTTGCTCCTTTATGTTTACTCTGAAGTTAGTCAGCAAGTAATTATGCTCTTGAAAAGAAGTTTTAAACTCTTTCTATAGTGACAACTGACTTGGGGCAGAAAAGTCAAACCTGTTGACTTGACCTGCATTTTGTCCTCTCTCCTGCCACTGGGAGGCATTTCCCTCTAGTGCACTGAAGCGCATCCCTTGCCTAGCACACCCCATGAGAGGATACCCAAAGGGGGAAAGGCTAAAGGGCCTGATGTTTTCAGGGGTTAGAAACTTTACTCTCATAAGATGCCATGTGCCATTATCCTGAACCTGCCTCTTTTTTCTTATAAAACAAATACCACCTTCACAAAGAAATCTGACTTCATATGCAATCTGATCCTTGAAGGGGGAGTTGGTGTAAGACTGGAAAAAGCACCAGTTAAAAATCACCTATACTGGGCTTCCCTGGTGGCGCAGTGGTTGGGAGTCCGCCTGCCGATGCAGGGGACGCGGGTTCGTGCCCCGGTCCAGGGGGATCCCGCATGCCGCGGAGCGGCTGGGCCCGTGAGCCATGGCCGCTGGGCCTGCGCGTCCGGAGCCTGTGCTCCGCAGCGGGAGG
>NW_006782914.1:3182165-3187628 GCF_000442215.2 Lipotes vexillifer
AAAAAAAAAAAAAAAAAAAATCACCTATACTTTCAGTGTTTCTCGCAGTGAGTAGTTGTGAAAACAACCTCCTGGGCCAATGTGAGTGTCCTAAAAGCTTAAGTAAGGAATTGAAAGAAAAAAAAAAAAAGCAAAACGATAGAGGCAAAAGTAGATATGTAAAGGAAAGTTTTCAAATGACTGCAATTGCCATCACAGGTGGCACGTCTTTATTTTAGGACACAGGCCGAGCAATATCCCTTCCCTCATTTATACCCCAAATGAAACTAAGATGAAAGAACATATCACAAAGGAAGAGCCTGACAAAGAGTTACCTGTGTCTCAAATCACTTACCTACTCTCCCATAGCTCCCAGGAGGAAGAGCTATCTGAATGTCTGTTTTCACAAGGGCTTTCTCCATAGGTGGAACTGTGTAATCATAGGCACTAGTAAAATAATGAAAGATAACTGGTATTTAGACATAGTAATTCTCTGTGCATTTTTTGGTGAAAGAGGTGACATGTAAATGTATTCTCCCCTGAACAAAATTTTGTTGGCAAATTGAGGTAATTACTTAGCAGGAGGGGGCTGAAAGGCAGACTTTAAAAGGTATATGCTTCACTAACATGGTATGAAAAGAGGAAAATAAAGAACCAAGAAAGAAGGGTAGATAATAGCAAATAATAGCTAACATTTATTAAGCCCTTACTGTGTGCCAGGCACAGTTCTAATTGCTTTGTGTAACTCATTTTATTCTTACAACAATCCTCTAATCGTTAGGGAAAACATGTAGAAGGGAAGGAGAAAATAGATGGCCAACATAAATGGTGGTGGTGGGGGGGCGTTGGTTCAGCTGTGTTGCATCTGTTCTGGTCTTGGTAGTTAACCAAGCTTACCAAGCGGTGGCCATGAACTTCACTGGCTGAGGGAGAGAGCTGACCACTGTGAACAGGCCCTGGAGATGGACACTACTGAGTAACTGATTCTCTAAGGTCCACCCACCAAATGCTGCTACTTTGTTATTACTGTAGCCCTCTCCTTGAAAGAAATTTAAGAGATTTTACAATAAGCACAACTGGAAGTTACTTTTGAGCCCTTAATTAAGACTGGTAAAGTAGTGCTATATTTTTACTTCTTTCATTGGAATTTCCTCTCTTGAAATAGTTAAAACTCTAATTTATCGAAGAGATATTTCCATGTCTATTTCAGTATACAGAAAGTCACCTGTGTTAGGAGGATGCTTACAAAGTATCTTAAATCGAAGTCTCTCCTAAGACTCACAACAGCACCCAGATATGGTGTAGTCAATGTAGATCACTCTACTTTTATTCATGAAAATAAAGGACTACAGCTTTCAGCTACAACAGTCTATACCTCACTTTTCTTTTTCCTACTTTTCTCCCACTATCATCACATACTCCTTTCTTCCCTTCTGTGGTACTTATGACTTAGACCAGTGGTTCTCACATTAGAATTATCTGGGATGCTTTAAAATAAATCCTAAGGCTTGGGATTTAGTCATGTAATCAACACCCCCTCCTCCCCAATATCACTTTTGACCTACCTTAATGGTTCTAAGAACTGGGGACAGTAGTCAAGTGGAAAAAACCCCACTGAATTTAGGGTCAAAAATTCTATTATATTCAAGCCCTTGGGCAATCAATTCATCTCTTCACAAACTCCCACATCTGTAAAAAGCACCACTCATCTACTTCAGGATTGTTGTTGAGTATTAAATACAATAGCACATGTGCCAGTTTTTAGTACAGGTAAAAAGTGCTGTACAAGAGAGAAGATGGTAGTATTACCAACATCCCTGCTTTTCATATTTGGACCCTTTTGGAAATTTCCAGTCCTTGGAGTGAAACTAAATATGGACATATAGAGAAATGTTACTAACCCTTAAAGGTAGAAGCAACTTTCATTAATCTTTCTTAGCTACATTACCTAAGAACCTAGGCTCCTACCGTGGCTCTTCTTTCTACTGAGCACAGCATCACTCTCAGGCCACTCCTTGAAGGCCAAAGTGGGCCTTCTTCATCTCTACTTTCCACTTAGAAAGGGCGCAATAAATGTTGCAAAATAAATAACACCTGGGAGGACATTCACTGGTATTTACCACTCCACACTCTGCCCAAATCCGTATTTAATTTATGCTAAAGAGGAAAGCTAAAATTTTCAGCATTAAAAAAAGGCAGAAACTCTATATAATGCAAAAAGCGTTTGTTTCTGTACTTTTAGCGGCTGTTTCAAGCTTTGGCAGCAGCGGGCTGAAATGTAAGCTAAGCTGAGAGCGCTATACCTCGGGAACTGGGACTTCTCCGCGAGAGGTAAGGATGACGGGACAGAAGGCGGCCCTCTCAGCCTCTTCGCCCGGGCCGGCCTTCCTCGGGGACGCGGGCGGACAGGGTGCCCACTCACCTGTATAGGTCATATCCCGCGGCGCGCTCGGACCCCTTGGTCGGAGCGGTGGCGTGCTCCGAAAGCCGGACAAAGCGGAGCCGCATGCCGCCCTCCTCCGCAGGCCGGGTCCGTTTGCTGGGGGAGATGACCTGTGCCTCTTGAGAGCAGGGCATGGCAGGGCAGAATGTGAGCACAAAGAGAGCAGGCGGAACAAGAGACAGCAGGATGAACACAGCGCGCCAGTTCTAAACTTCCCGCCAACAACTCCCCGCCCCGCCCCCCCTACCCTCCCGGACGAGCCCACGGTTCTCGCTGAGAGGGGAGATGCGTGTCGAATTTGGGGCTGGAAATCGTCCTCGGAAAAGAAATGGGAACAAAAAGTACTGAGACTTTTAAAGCTTTCCAAACTCAATGCATGGATCCAAAGTTAGTGGTAGCTTCTCTGGCCTTGCCCTCACCCCAAAATAGAAAACCACTTCCCTTCCCCATGAGGGGACGCGAATGAACTCGCTCCCGCGCCGCTGGGGCTGCGGTCCCTCCCACTCCCCCCAACGCCCAAAGCCCAAGGGCTTCCTCGGGCCCTGCCTGTTGGCCTGCCCCATTTGCGGCCAGGGGGCGGGCGCGGGGGCAGCCGGCTGGCTCCAGCGTCCCTACGCCGTGTCCTTCCAGCCTGGGCCCCGACATTACTGGCGCTGCGGCAACCTCGGCTCAGACTGCGGGCGCTGGTCAGCGGCCAGAGCGCCGGGAGCTGCACGGCCCCCTGCGGGGTGGGATCCAGGGACGAACCTGGCCTGGAGAGCCCTGCGGCCTCCGTTCCCGGTCTTGCCTGGCGCGCGCCGTTAAACAGAGAGCGGAGCAAAGACGGAAGGAAATGGTAGCCGAGCACTGGGCGAAGGCAGAGGTAAGTCATCTGCCCGGGTTTGGGCGCAGGTTGACGCCGCTACTGCAGGCGCGCGCCAAGTCTGCACCGAAAGACGCGTCCCAGTCAAATGACCTCGGAAGCAGTAACCGCCGCTGTTTGACGAGTGGCTCACGGAGGCGGCGCATCAACAGCCCTCGGGCGGGCGTAGGCCCCGGTCCTCCCGGGAAGCTGTGCACTCGGCGTCCTGAATCTCGCTGCTGCCTCCGGCTGCCTCTGCCTCCCTCTGTCGACTCTCACCTTTCATCTGGCGCTGGTTTTCCGAGGGCCGGGCCCAGCGCTCTGTCGATTTACCAGGGGCGGTGCAGCCCGCGGCCATGACTCGCCGGCTTCTAATCTCAGGGGCCCAAAAAGCGACGGAACCGCATCACGATTCCCGTGACGGTCACCGCTCAGTGCTGCGCCCTAGGCGGTGGGCAAGGCAGCGAGTTCGATTTCCTTCCAACACTGAAGAGTGCAAGCTGGAGTGTTGTGGAGTCTTGTTTATTCTCAAAGGGGGCGGGGGACACAGTCTTGAGGATAAACCACAGGGACATCTCGATTGAAATCCTAGCACTCTTTCGGATGACCCCACAAGAGCACAGAGGAGGACCCCTGTAGCTGTGATTCGAACAAAGGTTCCGGGCCACACTGGTATAATTTACAGTGGGGATGAGTAAATAACTTTTCAGGTAATTGTAAATTGATTTTTCTAGGATACAAGTATCTCCACTTACCTCTGGAACTGACGCTAAAATCTCAAAACTAAATTGTAATGCATTTTGTCAACAGAAATACAAACTATAGGGCAGTTTTAGGAAAATGACAAATGAAAATGTTAGGGAATTGTTGGGGAATTTTCAGACTTCCTGGCTGTGCCTTTCCTTACAGGCCCCACCTTTTCGGTCTCCTTTACTGGCTCTTGCTCTTAAATGCTGGAATTCCTCTGAGCGAGGAATGCTCTATTTACACTCTTCACCCATGGCTTTAAATATCTGTACTCTGAGGACTCCCCAAATTTATACCTATAGCAAGGTGATCTGGGCCCTCCTCTTCAACCTTCTCTAGAGCCTTCTGGCTCACCCCTGTTGCTCCTGGCCACAATGGCATTCTAACAGTTTCTAGACCCACCAGCCTTTCCTGCCTGGGAGTCTATACACATCCTTCCTTGATTTATGCTCCATGTGTTTCAAGTCTCGCTCATCTGAAAGAACTTCCCTGACAAACACCTAAAGTAGCTGCCCTTTGTTTCCCTCACCACCATTTTCTAGCACACAGTCAGTTTTTTTCTATTCACACCTTGTTACTACAATCTGTATCTCTTCTATGTATTTATTTTCTTGTTTATTGTCTATTTGCTCTAGTAGACAGAAGCTCCATGAGGGCAGGGACCAAATGTGTCTTCGTTCACCATTGTACTCCTGGGGCCTAGCTTAGTGCCTGGCTCAGAATGTGCTTGATAACTATTTGTTGTATGAATGAATGAATAATAAGAGATCTCATTGCTATTCCATCAGGACCCTGCATATGATCTCAGAGTCTTCTGATTTTTCCGTCAATTCCTTTAATTTTTAATCAAAAGTTTGTTCCATATAATGCTTTTTCAAGGTCTACACTGAAAAACATCAATCCCTTCCTAACCCCTCCACAAACACCCTCCCTCAACCCTCACTCCTCAGGGGCAATACTTCCAACTTTTTTTGGCTCCTTCTATTGGAGTCTACCTCCCTGTTTCTAAATTATATGTTGCTATTTATTTTTTTAATGGCATAGAAATGACCTTCTGAATTAGAGTAGTTGAGGATTAAGTCTCAACCCCCTCTCCACCCCATTCTGCCAATAGTTTTGTAACAATTTTTTGTGTAAGTCAGCAGTTAGTATTTACTTTATCATGACTGTTAAATATCGACTTCAGAGACGAGTAATATGATAGGAGTATTTCGTTTTTTTACACCTGTTCCCCTCAAGTTTATAACTGCCTTATTTTCCTATTTTTATTGGTGATGGTGTTTTTCATTCACCCATTGCTTGTTTTCTCCAGATGTTCCAGGGATCCTATACCTTAAACATGTATCACATCAAATGAAACACTGAAGCTTAAATCCCCTATCAGTTCAGATTTTCCCTCCCTCACTCCTCTATTCTTTTGCTCTGGTCTGTGCAAGTGACCCTCTAGTCCTGC